>NC_135802.1:84865227-85165227 GCF_964213995.1 Mustelus asterias
TACTTTTTCTCTGCTAATAGTAAATACCTTAATTTCCTCACTCTCATTAGCTCCTAAGTGACCCTGTATTTTTGGAATGCAACTTGTGTTTTCTACAGTGAAGACAGACACAAAGGCCCAGCTTTTCACACTGTTTAAAAAAAAGAATAAAACTACAACATCCCTCTTGCCCTCACACCGTATCAACACCCACACACTCCCTATGCCCTATCCATGCCAACCTATACCACCTCATGCCCCTCTATACACACACCCCACCTCCCCCCCTTTACCCACCCTCATAGCCTCTCATATCCACTATACTCCACATCCCCACAGCCATTTGTAGCCCCATTGCAACTTAGTGCTAACTAATGCAAATCTATAGCCTCTACCCACCACCACCAAATCCATACTTTCTACCCACAGGGAGGAGTTGGCTGCTCTGGTATTACACCCACTTAAGACCTGAATCAAGGAAGGTCCCAGACACAGGAGATTGGCAGTGTGGGGTGGGGTTCACGAAGAGAGAGATGAGCAGCATCTGTAGCAAGGGTAGGGGCTTGGCTCTCAGTGCCCATCCCTTCAAAATGCTGGGGTCTCTCAATTAGGTACCAAGTACCTTTGAACAAGGAACTTCCCACTCCCCAGAACTCAGGATTTGTTGGTCATGTTCGCCACATGGCAAGACTCCCACCCACCACTAAGTTAATAACATCAGTGGCAGGTTGAGGCCCTTAGGTGGGCATTAACTGCCCAATTAAGAACCTTAATTGGGGTGAGATGGCCATCCATGACAGGCTCCCACTGCCAGCCTCCCACCAATTATATGCCCCCTTAGTACAAAACTCACCACAGGCGAAGGCACAAGATTCTCTCTCATGTTTTATAATTACTTCCCCCTAATTATAATATGGAAAGTAATTAAAGTCAGACTTAATTAGAGCTTTTGTATCACTGCTGAAACGGGCACAGTGGATTTTTAAAAATCAGATTTGATTGAGTTCAATAAGTTTGACTAGTTTAAGATTAAACTTAGCTACCACAACAAAACATTCACTTATCCCTGGATTTAAGTTTACTTCATCTCCAACAACGTTTCCCTTCTGCCGGCTTTAGTTCTATATTCATTGGCGAGCTGTCCTTTCTTATTTCAAAATCCAGTCTTGGTGTTACTGGAAAGCTGTGGTAATGTTGTGTCAATTCGGATTGGGATAATTTTCAGTATTCCTCTGTGATGGCTCTGAGCACAACTATAGCAACAAATCTGTGCAAATTTCTGCTCAACTGGAAACCTATCTTCCTTTAACTTAAATAGCTTAATAAAGTACTAGCGAAGACAATAAATTGGAAGTGTTAAATGCAGGAGATTTCCAATAGTGCAGGCTACAAAAACTAATCACTAAAAAATCACCTGTGCAAAATGTTGTCAAGTAATTTCTTCTTGTCTACCAAGAGCTTAAACAGAGTTCATACTGTGTCTCCTAAAAGGAAAAGTGTTAGTTTTCAGATTCTCCTTTCACCTATCCCCCCACCCACCATTGTTAATTTTTTTTTAAAGGTTTATTTTTATTCTTTCACGAGATGCGGGTGTTGCTGGCTAGGCCAGTATTTGTGCCCCATCCCTAAATTGTATTGAATGCTTGTAGAGCTTTGTCTGCTTCCCAGCAGCAAACCAGCTCTTTTGCCTGAATTTCACAAAATATAAAAGAAAGCTCACAGACCAAAGGAACATCACAATCCTATGCTGGCAAGTAACATTCTTCATTCGTAGGTATCCCATAGTTTGTGCATTTAGAAACAATGTTCCTTGATGGTAATAGAGGAAGTCAAGAAGGTTGAATCTATTTGGAAATGTTATTGTGTGTGCGCTACTTGTTAAAATAAGGTGAAAGGATGGCTCACTTGAGTTGCTTTCTTGGTTTTGCTTAGCTGCTAGGTAATTCTTCACCTTAAATTGAATGTTAAACCAAACCCTCAATTCATTTCAGCCTTTGTCCTTACGCCAATGTTTTCCTCCATTTAAATTGCTTCACCATTCATCTATGTGCCTTCAGTTGCCTCCGCCCCAAGCTCTGGAATACTCTCCCAACACCTCTTTGCCTCGCTTTCTTCCTTTATAACACTTAAAACCTTCCTCTTTGACCAAACATTTGGTTATCTGACCGAATAGCTCCTTACATGGCTCGGTGTCATACTTTGATTTATGTTTCTGTGAAAGGCCTTGGGACGTTTCATCACATTTAAAGGTGCTATACAAAATATAATTTGTTGTTCTAGTCTTCAGTTGTTTTAACTTTTATGTTGAAATTGCATTTTTCAAGCATCCTGCTCCTTTATTCTCAAGACTTCAAAATCTCAAATACAAATTTCTATGGCCAATCTTAGGCAGCAACACTCAACTGTGAAGGCCACATCAATTTTACACTCTGCTTGTAATATTTCAGCTGGGTACTTTAGTCAGTAATTGTTAAGGGATCTAGTGACTATACAAGATATTCTGCTGGAGGTGGGAGAAAAAAAGCTGTTTCTGTGAAGGTGTAAACATTCTTGAATAAAAACAAAACATCTGCTGCTCGGGCCATTTGGGGAAGCCTGTAGTCAAAAACCGAGAGTGGGAATAAATAAAACAAACAAAAAGACTGTTAAAAAATCCGTGCCCAGTCTCTGTGGAGAAAACTCCAGAAAATATAATGAAAGATAAAAATACAAGAATCCTAAGTGCAGAGCAGAAAGATTCACGTTCCGTGTTATGCTGTCTTGCAGTTAAGCTTACAGTGGAGAAGAAAGCAAAGACTGATACAGAATGTCTCGGCTAAATGTGATGTTCGCCATATTAGTATTCTCTTGTAGATGGAATTAGTGTTGAAATCATTACATCTTTGGGCAGGACTTCTATGACTCTATGACTTTTATTAGACTTTGGAAGCTATTTGGACCAGTGGATTCGTCTAAAAATGATTTCAAGAATGCCCAATTTCTCTTTTCAGTAAGTTAGTTCTCTTTTGATCTCAGCATTTTTTATGGTGTTGTATTATCCTACACGCCTCACTCATTTTCTTTTCACCTGTTCTGCCACTGTTATAAAATCATGATATGATACAACATGATAACAGGCAGTCGACCCATCGTGACTGTGCCAGTTCTTTGGCGGAACTGTTCAACTAGCTCCACTCCTCTGCCCTGCAATGTTTTTCCCTTCAAGTATATATTTAATTCCCCTTTTTAAAAATTACAATTGAACCTCCTTCCATCACCCTTTCGAGGCAATGCAATCCAGGTCACAATAATTGGGTGGCACAGTGGTTAGCACTGCTGCCTCACAGCTCCAGGGACCTGGGTTCGATTCCCAACTTGGGTCATTGTCTGCGTGGAGTTTGCACGTTCTCCCCATGTCTGTGTGGGTTTCCTCCAGGTGCTCCAGTTTCCTCCCACAGTCCAAAGATGTGCGGGTTAGGTGCATTGGCCATGCTAAATTGCCCCTTAGTGTCTTGGGATGCATAGGTTAGAGGGATTAGTGGGGTGAATATGTGGGGTTACAGGGATAGGGCCTAGGTGGGATTGTTGTCGGTATGGACTCGATGGGTCAAATGGCCTCTTTCTGCACTATGGTGTCTGATTCTAATTCACTATTTTAAAAAGTGTTCCCTCATTTTGCCTCTGGTCCTTTTGCCAGGCACGTTAAAACTGTACCCAGTGGTCACTTACCCTCTAGTCATTGTAATGATTTCTCCATATTTAGTCTATCAAAACTGTGCATGATTTTCAATACCTCTGTTCATAAAGCCAAGGATTGCATACGATTTTTCAACAGCTTTCTTGACTTGTCCTACTACCATTTGTGCACATGCACGCCCAGGTCTGTATTCCTGCACCCATTTGAAAACTGTCATTTAATTTATATTGCCTCTCTTCATTCTTTCTAGCAAAATGAGTCAGTTCGCACTTTATCTGCTATGTGTCTCCCTATCCTATCAGTCTATCTCTGTCCCTCCTGAAGCCTATTACACTCTCTCTCATTGTTTTCAACATTTCTGTGTCACCTGCAAAGTTAGACATACTCCTGAGTCCCTTATCAGCTCAACTGGTTATCTTAAATTGGTTATTAGTGCAACTATAAGTGCACTCAGGAGCTCAATGTGGCATGTAAGGACTCACTCTCTGAAAGCAAAAGGAATATGTTCAAGCCTTCTGTCTTTTCTGAATCACCCAGAAGCATGGGGAGCCTATAATCCCCATTACTTCCTCCATCACAATGCCTTGGCCAATAACAGTCAACTTGCAAACCAGTCAGCACCCATTTTCGACTGTGGTACAAATTGTTGCAATCAATTGAGATTTGGCATTCTTGCATTTGTCCAGATGAGTGCAAATCAAAAAGCTTTAGCAATATCTCACTTTTCAGCAATATTCAACTTATGTAATAGATTTTTTGTTTACTTTCACCAATCCACCGATCTATTCCCATTCTCTATCTTTGCTCTCTTCTTACTCTCTTTCTTAGATTTTCTGTGCAATTTACTATATGCAGCATGATTCACTACTGTAAAATGATTATATTTTTGATAATCCATTTGTGGTTTCATTTTAACCTCAAAATTGTTTGTTGTCCATTGAGCTCTCGCTTTGTATGCTTTTCCTTTCTCCCTTGTGGGAATGTGAGTATGCTGAACTGGAACCATCTTCTCTTTATAAATCCCACATTGTTCAATGATTGACCAATTTTATTTCTAGATCCCTTTTCAACATATTAAAGTGAGTCCTCGTCCAGTTAAGCATTTTGCATAAGCTTTTTCAACAGCTTTCTTGACTTGTCATTGTTCCCATCCTTTTCCATCACTATTCTAAACCTGATGATATTATCATCACTGTTCCCCAAATGATATCCCTTTGAATCATTTTTTTTATTTGTCCCACATCATTCCTCAGAACAAGATCCAGCACTGCTTCATTCCTTGTTGGATTGGCAACACAACTATCAAGAATGGTCTTCTATAGATACATCAGGTTTCCTTCCCCTCTTTACCCTTTACACTGTTACTGTCCCTGGCTAAATATTGATTGAAGTTCTCCATTATCACTCTTCTGCAGTTCTTGCATCTTACTGCAATTTGCTTGCAAATTTTCTCTTCGATCTCCTTCCTAATATTTGGTGCCTTATCATACACATCCAGTAGCATAATAGTTGCTCTATTTTTCTTTAATTCTAACCAAATTGATTATATTTTTGCCCACCTCCAACCACATCATCCCCCTTTAGTGCTAAAACAATTTATTTGCTCAATACTGCCACTCTTCCTTTTTCTCCTTCCCTAATTATCATAGAATCATAGAAACCCTACAGTGCAGAAGGAGGCCATTCGGCCCATCGAGTCTGCACCGACCACAATCCCACCCAGGCCCTACCCCCATATATTTACCCACTAATCCCTCTAACCTACGCATCTCAGGACTCTAAGGGGCAATTTTTAACCTGGCCAATCAACCTAACCCGCACATCTTTGTCCTGAATACCTTCCAGCCAATACCATAAATTCTTAATCCAGTGCCTTCTTTAAATCAGGTTCTTGTTACTGAAAGGAAAGAAGCAGAAAAATACAACTCGCATTTATAGAGCACCTTTCACCATCAAAAGTGATGATGTATATTCTTCTGTCACTTTGACAGATGAGTGTACAGAAAGGAGACCAGTTGTTCACTGTCTAGTTGATGTAATCTCTTACATGATCATAAACCAAATCTTGATTTGCAGATCAAATTGTAGATATTACATATGAAGATACTGTTGGGGGATGGGTAAAAGTACTGGCTTTCCGGTTGCTGCTTTTCTGTAAGGACTTAATTCAGTTCACCTCAAATGTTAAGATTGCTTAATGACAGACTAGTCCATTTGGATCTGTCCAGGTTTGATTTCTTCTCCCCATGTAGTAGGATGAAGCTTATAGGCTCGGACATTGACATGTCTTTGAGGCAATGGCCTTGTGGTATTATTGCTAGACTATTATTCCAGAAACTCAGCTAATGTTCTGGAGACCTGGGTTCAAATCCCGCCATGGCTGGTGGAATTTGAATTCAATAAAAAAAAAATCCAGAATTAAGAATCTACTGGTGACCATGAAACCATTGTCAGTTGTTGGAAAAACCCATCTGGTTCACTAATGTCCGTTAGGGAAGGAAATCTGCTGTCCATGCCTAATCTGGTCTACATGCGATTCCAGACACACAGCAATGTGGTTGTCACTCAGTTGCTCTCCAAGGGCAACTAGGGGTGGATAATAAACGCTGACTAGCCAGCGACGCTCATATGCCATGAACAGATTTTTTTTTAAAGTTTGGATCATCTATGGTGCAGGTTCCCATGCTCCACTGGTCTTTGGTATGCCAGAATCCTGCATGCAAGTCATAGAGCCAACTCAGCAAAGCTGCAATGTACCTAATCACTTTTTTGACACCAGTAATGTTATCCATGCCATAACATATGGAGAAGTGACGTGGGAACCACTGCCTGGTAGATTTTGATCTTTGTTTTCAGACAAAGTCCATGCTTTCTCCAAGGCCAGTTCATGAGCTGTCGACTATAGTTTGATAGTCAGGTGATGAGTGATTTCATCATCCAATGTGGTGTTTTTGAAGAGGAGAACTTCTGAACTGAGTTGTGGGTGTAGTGGTGATTGTGACTATGAAGTCTTAGAGTTTGTTGCCAGGGCAAGTTGGTACAAGATTTCTGTATTTTCCAAACTTATTGTAAGGTTGAAGCATTAAAGCCTGTACAAACTGGTCAACAAACAGCTGGGTGCCCTCCATGATAGCACCTTTGTCAGCAAAAAGAGCTCACTCAATAACTATTTTTGATCTTTGTATGAGCCTTTGTGGACTGAAGAGGTTGCTGTCTGTTCTGAATTAAATGTGTACGATATCAAGATCTTAAAGTGTGTTCAAGACACAACCGAAAAGTAGATACTGAACAGTGTTGGAGCCATTACACGGCCTTGCTTAGTGCCACTGGTGACAGGGAAGGCTTTTGATGAAGCACCATTCTGCATCACACCAGCTATCATGCTGTTATGAAATGAGCAGAGGACCTTGATCACATTTCCAAGGCAGGTATATTTGTACAAGCCCCCATAGGCCTTCACAGTTTGCTGTGTCGAAGGCCTTAGTCAGGTCAACAAACAGCATGCAGATGCCCTTGTTCTGTTTGTGGGTATTTACACCCAGTGAGATATTTTAGGGAATTGTAGTCACAGTTCTAATGTAGAAAATGTGGCAGCCAATTTTCACACAGCAGGCTCCTGCAAATAGAAATGTGATAATGACCATGTTTTTAGTGACATTCATTGAGGAATAAACATTGGCCAAGATACAGGAAATAATTCCCCTGTTCTCCTTCTAAATAGTGGCTACCTATGGAGCAGTTGAGACCTTGGTTAAATGTCTTTTTCAAAAGCTAGCACCTCCAGAAATGAAACATACTCTCGGTACTGGAATGTGAGTGTAGGTTTTGTGCTCAAATCTTTAGAATTGGACTTAAACCCACAAACCTTATGACTCAAGGTGAGTGTGCTACGAACTAAACCATAGTTGATCATATATCGCCATATGTCAGTGCCCAGTGACATATATCTGCAGCTTATTAACTTCATTTACCATACTACAGGCATTTATACATATGCACTCCATAAGACCATAAGACCATAAGACATAGGAGCGGAAGTAAGGCCATTCGGCCCATCGAGTCCACTCCACCATTCAATCATGGTTGATTTCAACTCCATTTACCCGCTCTCTCCCCATAGCCCTTAATTCCTCGAGAAATCAAGAATTTATCAATTTCTGTCTTGAAGACGCTCAACGTCTCGGCCTCCACAGCCCTCTGTGGCAATGAATTCCACAGACCCACCACTCTCTGGCTGAAGAAATTTCTCCTCATCTCTGTTCTCAAGTGACTCCCTTTTATTCTAAGGCTGTGCCCCCGCGTCCTAGTCTCCCCTGTTAATGGAAACAACTTCCCTACGTCCATCCTATCTAAGCCGTTCATTATCTTGTAAGTTTCTATCAGATCTCCCCTCAACCTCCTAAACTCCAATGAATATAATCCCACGATCCTCAGACGTTCATCGTATGTCAGGCCTACCATTCCTGGGATCATCCGTGTGAATCTCCGCTGGACCCGCTCCAGTGCCAGTATGTCCTTCCTGAGGTGTGGGGCCCAAAATTGCTCACAGTACTCCAAATGGGGCCTAACCAGTGCTTTATAAAGCCTCAGAAGTACATCCCTGCTTTTGTATTCCAAGCCTCTTGAGATAAATGACAACATTACATTTGCTTTCTTAATTACGGACTCAACCTGCAAGTTTACCTTTAGAGAATCCTGGACTAGGACTCCCAAGTCCCTTTGCACTTTAGCATTATGAATTTTGTCACCGTTTAGAAAATAGTCCATGCCTCTATTCTTTTTTCCAAAGTGTACGACCTCGCACTTGCCCACGTTGAATTTCATCAGCCACTTCTTGGACCACTCTCCTAAACTGTCTAAATCTTTCTGCAGCCTCCCCACCTCCTCAATACTACCTGCCCCTCCACCTATCTTTGTATCATCCAAACTCATCTTAGACCAGCATACACTTCCCACTCTCTGATTCCTGCTATTTCTGAACCCTAGTGCAGCTTTGTCACGACCAGTGTACTGTGCACCTTGTTTCTACCGCCTAGTGCAGTGGTTTTCAACCGGTGTGCCGTGGCACACTAGTGTGTTATGAGAACTATCCAAGAGTGCTGTGAAATTTTGTACAAAGGTAATGAAAATCAATGTAGAACAAACATTGTTTCATCTTAAATAATATTCAGTTACAACCAAAATTACAACTCAAAACTCCTGAAAATGAATCGTCAAATACTTTATATAAGTGAGGTCTCGGTCTTTCGATTCTAAAATGTGAGCATTCTAAATGCAGGTGGCCAAAGGATGAAATTGAGATGACATGATAGTTTATACTAGTCACCATAAAAACCAAGCAACTGCACTTTTTTTATTGATAGTAAAACAAGACAGAATAAGTTAGCAGATGGAGCGAAATTGACCATATCCACATTTCCTTGCCATATCTATTTTATGTCCCTTGATCCAAGAAGAAATGGATAAGTTTGATTCCTCCGCTTATTCAATCAGTGATGAAACAACTGAATGCCAAGAGATAAAAGCAAGAGGTGTTCAGAGACTGCAAGCTATCTAGCCTTTGGATTTTCATGGACAGGCAATGCTGTTTGCCACTTACCTAAATGTTTCATCTGGAGAGAGAAATTGGCAAGCCAAATAAGTTAAAATATCATTTGCAGACAAAGCATCCATCTCTTGTGAACAAAAACATTCAGTACTTCAAGCGCTAAAGAGCAAAACGTGAAGCAAATCCAATGTCTGATGGAGTGTGTGCAGGTATCAGTAAAAGCTCAAGAAGCTAGTTACCTGGTGGCTGAGCTTGTAACAAAATCAAAGAAGCCCAATACCATTGCCAAAATTAATTCTGTCTGCATATAAAAAAAATATACAGAGCTACAGCTGAATCGCACAATGAAGCTGAAGTTTGGAGAATTTGGATGTGTTCTGGCTGATTGCAGTACATGAACATACGACAATCTCGGACCATATTATTGCTGTGCTCTTGCTATTTCTGACACATGCCTCTGCAGGCTTGCATTTTCAACACTGGCATACATAAAAAACAACAGGAGGGAGTACTTGTCAGTGGAACAAGATTTGTGGGTGGCCCTCATCAATTCCTCCCCAGATTGAAAGTCTCTGCGCGCACGCACAGCCCCAGGTTTCCCACTAACCCGGCAAGTTACTATTTACTCTACTTTGCATTTTGCTCTGATCCATCGAATTTTAGTTCTTTATCAGTTCAATTATTTAAAAATTATACTTTTAAAAATATTGTTATAAATATGAAATGTATAAAACAAAAGGGCAAAATTCAGATGCCTGAACCAAGTGTGGAACAGATTTTGTGCTATAAATAGTTGAGTTGAGCAGATTTTAAAAATGTGTCTCTGTTCACTGTTGAAGACTGTTTTATGTAGTGGATTTGAAACATTAATGCATTTGATATATGCACTATGTTGTAAACATCTCTAGTAAGCCTGTAACCATAGGTAATGTAAGTAAATGTGACGTTTATGAGCAATCAATTCAGCTAAAAAAAGTGGGTGGGCCATGGAATTGTTCGTCTCATTGAAGTGTGCCGTATTACTGAAAAGGTTGGGAACCACTGCTCCAGTGTTTCGTCCTGGTGGTCACGCTGGTGCCAAATTGGTTTAAACACACTCCTGCAACATAAGTTAATCTTTCCAAAAGAACATTGGTTCAAGTTCTGCTAAGATGCAATCTATTTACTTTGAACTGGTCCTTCCTGCCCTAGAAAACCAGCCTCCCATCCATTGACTCTGTCTACACTTGCCGCTGCCTCGGCAAAGCAGCCAGCATAATTAAGGACCCCACGCACCCCGGACACTCTCTCTTCCATCGGGAAAAAGATACAAAAGTCTGAGGTCACGTACCAACCGACTCAAGAACAGCTTCTTCCCTGCTGCTGTCAGACCTTTGAATGGACTTACCTTGCATTAAGTTGATCTTTCTCTACACCCGAGCTTTGACTGTAATACTACATTCTGCACCCTCTTCTCTATGAACGGTATGCCTTGTTTGTATAGCGCGCAATGAACAATACTTTTTACTGTATACTAATACGTGACAATAATAAATCAAATCAAAATGATCTCAAAACTCCAGGAATCTCAAATCCTCACTCCTTTACCAGTTCTCCAGCCATGCATTAGCCTGTCTTATCCTACTATTCCTGTACGCATTAGCGCATGTCACTTACTACCTTTGAGATCCTGTTCTTTTAGTTGCCTCCCAAGCAACTAAAGCACTGAATGCAGGATTTCAATCCTTTTCCTTTCTTTGTCTTTGGTTCTCACATGAACCATTATTTCGGGTTCAACATATTCTTCACCCTTTCAGCGATGCTTTATATCCTAATACCAATGAAGCAACAGACCATGCAGGACTCATGTCAGTGGTTGCACGTATACCTGTCTATCCCCCTGACTACTGAATCCCTTGGGATCACTGCATTTCGACACTTCGTTGTGTCCCTCCAGTTTGCAGTCACTTAACCACAATTACATTAATGTATTCTAACTGCACTCCCTGAGATGCTGTCACCCTCGCTGGTATTTAACACTGAAAACTGGTTTGAGCCTGTCACATTCTTAGAATAATCCTGCACTGCCTGCCCCTTCCTACTTTGTCAGCTAGCTGTCCACTTTGCTCCTGAACTCTTTGTATTTGCGACGTGACCACCTCCTGAAATCTACACTCCAGGAAATTCTAAATGTCCCATATATACACTATGATTCCAGCCACTCCTCAAACTTATAAACCCTGAACTTGAATCTGAGAAACTGGAGGGGCTTTCTGCATATGTTGTTATCCAGGAAACATAAATGATCCTGAAATTCCCACATGCCACAGGAATTGCAGGTCACAGGTCTCAGTTGTCTCAACA
Source organism: Mustelus asterias (assembly GCF_964213995.1). NCBI lineage: Eukaryota > Metazoa > Chordata > Chondrichthyes > Carcharhiniformes > Triakidae > Mustelus > Mustelus asterias. The sequence goes on from NC_135802.1 coordinate 84,876,774, forward strand.
TTTTTCTTAACTGTCTGATATACAAGTTTTTAGTTTTGTGTCACCTTATGCCTATTTTATTGTTATTTGTTTGTGGGATGTGCTGGGCCAGCATTTATTACCATCATGGATGGCATTTAAGAGTCAACCACATTGCTGTGGATCTGGAGTTACATGTTGGCCAGACCAGGTAAGGACGGCAAATTTCCTTCCCTAAAGGACATTAGTGAACCAGACGGATTTTTACAACAATCAACAATGATTTCATGGTCATCATTAGACTTTTATTTCAAGATTTTTATTCATTTCAAATTTCACCATCTGCCATGGTGGGATTCGAATGCGAGTCCTCAAAGCATTGCCCTCGGCTTTTGAAGTACTAGTCCAGCGACAATGCCACTATGCCACTGCCTCCCCTGCTAGTTAATTAATGTATACAAGATTTTTACTTTATGCAATCTGGATCCCTTCCTTTAATGTTGATATTCTCTACTTTACTTTTTAATTATATTACTTATGTTTACTAATTTACTGTAGCCTCTTAATTGAAACTGTTTTGCACCTCTTTCCCCCTGAGTACTAAATTGCCAGTCTCACCAAATTCTCAGTTGTCACTGTTTAGCAAGCCATTCTACTTAGCAGAATCATGCAGCCAAGTATACACAGTTCTGTTCATTAGCTTATATCTCTCTAATATATAACTTGTAGAAACACACTACTTATAACTGGTCAGTCAGCTGCCAGTCACAATAATAAATGCTTACAGCTGACAGTTAAGTACCACTGACATGTAGTTTTAAAATAAGAAAACTCAGTTAAATTTCAGTTTAATAACAACACACTATCTAACCCACTTAACAATAAATTCTACGCTCACCAAATTTCCTTCAACACCCTGGTTAGCAAATTTATCTGGCTGTGTGCACACATCTCATTGTTATATTAGTACATACTGTTGTATAGTTAAGAAAACACAATTTTTTTAAAGAAACATTCCAATCAAAGGCAGAGTTTGAGATAAAATTTTTCAACATTTGAACTCAACCCATTTCCTTGTTTGACAAGAAATTTCTCATCATTTCACTCCTAGTTGATTAGCCCCTTATCCTGAGTCTGTGTCATGTTGTTCTAGCTTTCCCTGCCAGGGGAAACACCCATCAGTGTCTACCTTGTCAAAGTCCCTTCAGAATCTTGTATGTTTCAGCACAAAGAAAAAAGAAACATTAGATCTTTCATGAAGCAGTAATATCACTGTCAGCTTGCTGTTCTGACTACACTTCTCTGCCCTCTGACTGAGCTATGCAATTCTAGCCAGGTCTTTTGAGCCTAGCCTAATCAGAAATGCAGGGTATATAGTCCGTCAGAGAACTCCATCAGCAAAGCAGCATCGTTGAGAAGGCTGGATCCGTCCCTTTTTTTATGGCATTAGTGACAATAAAGCAAGTTTTTAAATGTCTAGTGCGAATGGATGAATGAATGGGTAGGGTGACAGGGGTGAGGTGGCAGGTGGATCGGGACCTAGATGGGTTGGGTCGGAGGACTGAATAATCAGGTGGTTGGACATAGATTGTTCAGGTTGAAGGGTAGCTGTTTCTGTAGTGTAGTGGTTATCACATTCGCCTAACATGCAGAAGGTCACCGGTTCAATACTAGGCAAAAGCATTCATTAAGTTTTGGGCAGCATGGTTGGTGCAGGCTTGGAGGGCCTGTTCCTGTGCTGTAATTTTCTTTGTTCTTTGGTAGTCGCGTTCAGGAGGAAGTCAGGTGGCTGGAGTTCTTGTGATCAGGAGGGGTGATCGGGTCAGGTCAGGGGGTTGGAAAGGGGTATCTAGGGGGTTTAAGGTAGTCTGGGGGTTTCATGGTGGTAGTTTGGAAGGAAGGATGTTGTCGGAGGTCAGTGTAAGTGATTTTGGGGGGGTCAGTTCTGTAGTTACCCAGAGATAAGGCTAGGAATTCTCTAACATTTCTTGTGTAACTATCCAGCATGGCAGACCTCCAATTCTAATTCAAATTTGGAAACATTCACAGAGTGTCTGGGAGAGCAGAGGAATTGCCTGTCATAAGTCCAACATTCATGGGTAATTTCCTCTGAATTGAGCATGTCTGAACTTTTGTGGGATCCCGACGTGCATCTTGGTTCACGCATCTGGTCTCTAATAATCTGAAAACCAGAAGATCTGAGCCAAAATTCTATGAAACACCTACACGTTCCGCATAGTCCATTACAATGTATATAGATGCTAGAAAAGGATCACACTATTAAAACCATTCAATTCATCACAAAACACTCCACACCAATGTACAATGCTATTATCCTGTCGTTGCACAAAATCATATCCCAGAAAACTCTTCATCTCCCCCTTCCATAGTACTATTCAGAAAAATGAGAATACCATGTAGCTTAGATGTCAATAGAGTTGCACTGCCAATTCATTGGAACTATGTAATTGTCCTGAATTGTTACAGGAAAAAAAATTGTGACATGACTTCAAAGTTTCTCTTCAATTTCTCTCAAGTTCAATTTGTAGTACAGATTTGAATTGCAATCAATGAAGTGATAGTAGGAAAATAAAATAAATGGAAAATATCTTTACTCACTGCTATTTTAAGCAATTATTGTGATAGAGCCTTGTAGCCATATTGCCTCTTTGCATGCTTTAATGTTTGTATAACTATATATATTTGCTGTATCTACTCAGACGACCCTTATTCAGAAAATATTTTAAGCTTTGACATTAATTTCCAGATGACATATGATAGTTTTCAGAATTGGTAACATTCATCAAGGTAGATATATTGTAAAATCATATGATGTGCTGGTGACTTATCCAATTGTTAAGTTTTTCTTTAATTTCTTTAATCCCTTTTACTATTTTTCTGTTTTGTATACACCTTTTAATTACATATTGAAAGCTAAACAACATAGAAAAGATTCCTGCAATGGCAAATTGGATCCTGGAATTAATAAGCAATTATACAGTTTGCAAATTGTAAAACTCCTGTTATGCAGCTAAATGCAAATGATGCTGTTAATACGACACAAACCAACGACCAAAAGGCCAATTTTTAAAGTTTATTGAAAATCATTAGTAAATGTATGTTGAAATTGATGACATCGGTATTTTCACATTGAAAAAGACAACATTTTTAATTCACTTTCAGATTCTTTTGAATACAGTTAGGTCATCTCATTCCAACTGCATTCACTGACTGAAAAAAAGTTATGCACTGTCATGTTAAATACTAAATTGAATTTGGCTGTTTTCTCAATACTTTTGCTTGAGGCACGGCGTACTCATTTTAAGCTGCAATATTACTCACTGAAATAAACTCACTTGATCAATCAAGTTGTTTTAAAACATATCTTCCATCACAAAGGCAGCTGCCTACATTGCAGGTGAATGTCATTCTGATATTAGTGTTGCCCTGACCACATGAAAGCGTCCAAAGGAATTAGTATTGCTATAGTTTATAATAATGCATAACCACAACTGAACACTATTTTGTTCAATTTATCCCACGATTCCTATTAAAGCGTATGTTTGAAAGAATTAAACAATTATCAAACTTCAGAGAGGGAGATAAAAAATAGAACTGAAAGAATGAATATGATAATGCTTTCACGAAACATCTGAATTACACAGCAGAATAATTCATATTTAAGATATTCATATTCAGCTCACAAGATTTCCGTTCAAAGATATAGCTTCATTAGTCACCTATACAGGCATTCTGCCAAATTATTTTGTAGTAAAAACAAGGATTATCTCCTTTATTTCATTTTATTCTCAATCTAGTTTTGCTTCAGGCACGCTGGCTGAGCAGATGCCAGCTATTGATTGGTTTTGCCCTATTGATTTCTTACCCTCCCTTCCTGCAAACTGTTCCAGCCTGACATTGATTGCACTAAAGCTCAAAAGACATATTGCACATCCCACATTCTGTCGAATGTATAGGAAAGAATCGTTATTCAAAGGTGTTCAGCTTCACTGGAGAACACTTTCATATCTTTCGGACAGAACGGATTAGATTAAAGGGCAATTTCTCCGAATTTTAGTTGCTCAGCGTGACTTATTGGGCACAGTCTGAAGGTACGTATAAAATATCTACATACACACGCATACATATGCAAAAACATATCATTACTTTCTAATTTTATCAAAATGATGCAAGACAGCTGCAAGAGCACATTTCTTCAAACTGTTCAAATGAATCAAGTTCAATTTTTATACCTTTAATTTGTCAGATCCCTTATAGGGTCTTCCTCTCATTTCTACTGTGAGCCTCCAGCTAAGGTACATCTTAATCAGATTTGTAGTTCCAACTACACTTACTCCATTAGTTTACCAGGAGGAGGTACATCCATATCAGAAATTAATAGGGACAACATTCTCCTAAGCAATTTGTTTGCCCTTGGGAAATATCTGTTTGGCAATGTCATGACAGAGTTGTTACATATATATCCCTTTTAGAAACTCTCGGCTTTGTTGATGGCTCAGTTGGTACAAATCACTCCTTGACGTGTGGTTGAGAAATGAGGCCAGAAAGTTGTTAGGTTTAATTTTCACTCTACGCTCTTCACAACCACTGTGGTTGCTGGGGCAGCGTAATTGGCAATCTTGCCCTGTGGCTAAAAGAGGGGGTGAAAAAAAACAGGACAGCTTTCCCATTCCACATTGTTACCCAGTGACCCCAACGATGCATAATAATGTGAAGGATTAAGACCTTAAAATTCTGCTGTGGGATAATAGCATATGAATATTTAATATTTTAATCTGAATTTCCTTTGTCTGCTTTTTTGTGAAATAACCCTTGCAAATTAAATGCTAGTAAGAAATTTAGGAGAATGTCTGTGTTGCCATCTCATGTAATTTCAAAATGTTGTTTCCATCAGCACATTTTAGTTAATATTAACAACAATAACTTATGAACAGTGCACAAAGTGCTTCATGAGAGCATGATAAGGAAACATTAAGTCAGAGACCAAAACCTTGGTCAAGGAGACAGGTTTTATCTAGAGTCTTATGGCAAGGAAGCAGGGTAGTGAGTCACAGGGTGTATGGAAGGAATTAGGCCCTCTGCCACTCAAAGTGTGTTCCTACCCCTTTACCCACCTTTCGAAAGCATCTTTCCATGCAAGTTCAAAAGGTGCAACATCTTCTACTTCCTTCCTTCTCAGCATCCAAAACCTCAAACACTCCTTCCAAGTGAATCAATTATTTAATTGTACTTCTTTCAAGTTAGTATACTGTATTCGCTGCTCACAATGTGAATTCTTCTACATTTGGAGACCAAATGCAGACTGGATGATTGCTTTGAAGGACACCTCTGTTCAGTCCGCAAGAATGACCCTGAGATATCTGTCACCTGTCATTTCAATTTTCTACCACACTCCCATTCTGATCCTTCTGTCCTTGGCCTATAGCATTCCAGTGAAGCTCAATGTATGTTTGAAGAACAGCACCTCACCTTTCAACTCAGCACTCTGGACTCAAAACTGAATTCAACAAGACCAATCATAACCTCTGCCCTCATTTTGTTTTACATTTTTGGCTGGTTTATTTTTTTCTTGTTTCTTTCTTTATTCCTTGACTTTGCATTCAGATGGCTGCTTTACAGCCATTCACACTCCACCGACGCACACCTTTTTGTTTCTTTATTTTATCCATTACCATTCCCTGTGCTTTTGTACTAAAACATAGAAACCCTACAGTGCAGAAGGAGGCCATTCGGCCCATCGAGTCTGCACCGACCACAATCCCACCCAGGCCCCACCCCCACATATATTTTACCTGCTAATCCCTCTAACCTACGCATCCCAGGACTCTAAGGGGCAATTTTTAACCTGGCCAATCAACCTAACCCACACATCTTTGGACTGTGGGAGGAAACCGGAGCACCCGGAGTAAACCCACGCAGACACGAGGAGAATGTGCAAACTCCACACAGACAGTGACCCGAGCCGGGAATCGAACCCGGGACCCTGGAGCTGTGAAGCAGCAGTGCTAACCACTGTGCTACCGTGCCGCCCTGTGAAAGCTTTTTTCATTTAATCTTTGCTGTCCTCCATCCTATCACAGATCTTTCATTTTGCTTTTGTCTACCTCTACCATGATGCCTGGCAAAACCTCCACCACTCTGTTTTCACTTGCTCAAAACCTAGTATAATTTTAATTACCCTTAATTTCAATGAATCTTAACTTCTGCTTTCCTCTGCCTATCTGGCCTGCTGAATATTTCCAGCATTTTGTGTTTTTATTCCAGAGTTTATGGACTAAGCAACTGAAGATATGGCCAGCAATGGTGCAGCAGTTAAAATCAGGGCTGTTCAACTAGCCAGAATTGGAGGAGGAGCACTTGGAGGATTGTAGGCTGAGATACTGAGTCAAGCCTGCCACTCCCGGAAATTGTTTGGAGTTGGTCACAGGAGCTGCCAAGTGCCAAAGTAGACTGGATAAGGCCCACCTTTGTTCTCTGGGGCTTTGCCCCAAATGCTTTGTTCAATTTGAGGCTCTCGAGTCTTCAATCCTCATATCGCCTCACCTCTCCACCTATTTCCCATACCCCACTTATATCAACTCATGGCCCCCTGAGCTCTCCATGTCAACTCAGAGCACTTCCATGCCCATTCACCCAGTATACAATTTAAACAGAACCAAAATGGAAGAAAAAATATAGTAACAAAGGCATGTGTGAAAAAGCCAACAGCCATTCATAACTTTCTTTGATATGATTGTAGTAAGCAGTTTTTTTAAAGTGTCAATCAACAGACCTTTAAAGTATTAATAGCAGAAACTATAAGCATAATCTATATTATGCGTAAATAAATATTCAGACATTGACAAAATGGATCTAAGAAAAAAAAACTGTCAATCAAGCAGTGGTTTCCTTGTATGCACCTGTTACAACAAGTTGGGGCTCTCAGCCAAGCATCATTAGACTTAGGACATATCTGCCAGACTGGGCCTGCAGCAGGTGTTAAGAGGGGAAAACATGTTCGACTAGATCCCCAAAAATCTACCTGCTGCAAGATGCAGCTGTCCGTGACAGTATTGGTAAGAGTGATCACTGCACCATCTACACTGAGGATTCAACCCATTATGTTGTATGGCATCATGACAATGTTCAAAACAATAGATTCAGAACAGGCATAGCAGCTCAACACTGGTCATCCCTGAAGCACTGCAGGTAATCAATAGCAGCAGATTTGTACTCGACCACAACCTCCAACATTACGGTCCAGCATATCCCTCACTCTACCATTACAATCAAGTCAAGGGACCAAGCCTGGTTCAATGAAGAGTTCAGGAGAACATGCCTGGAGCAGCACAAGGCATAGCTAAAAATTAGGTGCCAACCTGGTGAAGCTACAACACAGGGCTACATAAATGCTAATCAGCAGAAGCAACATGCTATAGACAGAGCTAAGAAATCACACAACCAGAGGATTTGCTCCATTCACATCGGCGGAAGGGAATTCCTAACCAGCTAATAAGATTTATAGAATGCGGTCTTTCAGAGGTCAAGAAATCAGTAAGGAGTTAAATGATTCTTAAGACAGCTAACACAAACAGTTTACACATAAGCGAATGCAGTAAGACAATCAAAACAAGTAGTTATGATTTCAAAACATGTATGCTGATATTTTATGATATTCTATGATATTTTAAAAGTAATGTTCATGTTGGCCAAGAAAAGTTACCGAAAGGCATGGTGGTAAATGTCATTAGTTTAAAACCAGAGGTCTGGGAACCGGTTAGTCAGCAGCAGTCTTATCGGGAGGATTCCTGTAAGGGAACATATCTCGCAACATTTATGAATAGGTGCATTCACTGCCCAGACAAAGGATAGATATGTCCTTGTACGCAGGAACACATGTCTATTCAACTTGGCAATGAGCCGGTGGGAACATTTACTTTGACCTGATGGTAGCGTTTGTCATTACCAGGCAACGGGGAAACAGTCAGAGCCAAAATGGGAGACATGTTCGAACTATGTTGGACGAATAAGATATCACCTTGCTATTAACTATCATTTGGTTGGCTGAGGTACTTGACAGAGATTTGTATTGATGGATAACTGTTAAATGAAATTGATTTTAAACTAATAAGAGGCGGAATTGATTAAAAAAGACTATAATTTAAAGTTTTAAAGTTTATTTATTCGTCATAAGTAGGCTTACAGAAAGGAAAATTGATGTATTTAATAGAGGCAAATAGTCTCAGTGCCAGGACATTGCTGCAGGAGTTCCACTGGGAGAACCAACCATCTGCAGATGCTTTATCAATGACCTTCCCTCCAATATAAATCTAAAGAGAGAATGATTGTTGATGATTGCACAATTTTCTGTACCATTCACAATTCTTCAGTAGTGAACCAATCTGTGCCCACATGCAGCAAGACCTGGACAACATTCAGGCTCGGGCTGATAAGTGACAAGTGACATTTGCACAACATAAATGCCAATTAATGACCATCGCCAGCGACAGAATATCGAACCATCTCCCCTTGACATTCAATGGCATACTGTGGCTACAAGAACTGAACAGAGGCTAGGAGTTCAGCAGGAAGTAACTCACCTCTTGACGTCCTCAAAGTCTGTCCACCATTTAGAAGGCGCAAGTCAGGAGTGTGATAGAACACTCTCTAGTTGCCTGGATGAGTGCAGTTCCAACAACAATCAAAAAGCTCAACATCATCCAAAGCAAAACAACCTGTTTGATCAGCACCTCATTCACCACCGTAAACATTCAATCCCTCCACCACTGACGCACACTGGCAGCAGTGTGTACCATATATAAGACAAACTGCAGCAACTCGCCAACACCTTCAACAGCACCTTCTTTAATGCTGGAAGGTTCTTTGGTTTGAGCCATGGCCAGCCATGGCCTGTCATTTCAAAGCCTTTGTCCAATTTTTAAAAAAGTTATTGAATGTCCCAGCCCATAACACATTCATTAACATAATACTAGGTGCACTGATAGAAAGTTTTCATTATTCATAACAATCTTGTAACCTGGACAGCTATTAATGCAAAATAATGTAAAAACAGTCTCTTCAAAGGAAACAAAATGGTGAGCTCTTGCTGATGACAATGAGCTGTCATATAATAGTTTTTTCACAAGCATATAGTGCTTTCCCACAAAATATCAGTAATGCATCATGTCACAAATGCAAAATATTTTATTCACATTCTGTCCACATGGCACCCCTTTTAAATATACTTCAGATACATTATTCATTTTTGAATGCCCATGATTGTGAAATACGAGTTATTTTTATGAAACTGTGAGCCAATGAGCAGTGGGAACCTTAAAATTGATCACTATCCCAGTGCTACTTTCACGTGGAGGAAACAAGTTGCCAATGCACCTGTAAAAAAAACAGGAATTCATAGAAAAGGTGCCGAAGGTCAGCAGGGTCATCTATTTAATAGTCAATTTACCTAAGTTTCTTTCAGACTATTCAATGAGGCTTTAATGATCCTCTTAGTCACAATAAAAAAGCAGTGCAATGGAGATTGACCAAGAGGAGAGACTGTATAGGGAAGGGTGAAATTGTCAACAGTGACTAATACCAGAAAGATCAAGGAAGGATGGCACACTTCAGTCACAGTCATAATGGATGTTATTGATGTCTTTGACAAGGGCAGTCTTTGTGTCGTGGGAAGTTTGGAAACCGTATTGAAGGAATTCAAAGAGTGAATAGTGAAAGAGGTGACCATGAACCTGGGTGACAACACATTGAAGGGCTTAGAAAAGGAGTGTGAAATTGGGCAATAATTATAGAAGGCCAGGGAATGAAGGGCTATTATTTTACAGGAGATCAATGATAATATTATTTGAAGTGGGAAGAAGAGCACCTGAAGAAAGGAAGCCATTGATAGTGATGCGCGATATAACACATGAGAGGCCGGATGTACTCGGGAAATAAAGGCTTTTATTGCCAACAATAACAGAGCTACCATATACAGTATACGATCCCAGACTAAAGGGTCACCAGGCAGAGCAGTGACCTTTATACCTCTCCCAGGAGGCGGAGCCGACTGGGGTGTACCATAAGGACTATATTAACAGGTAGAACAGCCCAACCCTAACCCCAACAGTAACATATCTACAGACTCATAGTACTGGCCAGACCATGGCTCAGCACTACCTGGTGGGAACCAACAATGGTTCACCACAGATAGTATCACAGAGGACTGGCCCAAAAGCAGGAAATGGTGTGATAGGTACTTGAGTCAACAGGTATTTGAACAAGCAGGAGGCAAGTCTCATAGATGAAGATAGCCTGCTGAAATAGAGTGGGTATTCTAAGGGTAATATGATTAATTAAATAAGTTAGCAGAGCAACTTAGGTGGATATTCTTGATCTGTGAGCTGAAAATATTTTTAAATTTCTGATGTTTGCAGGGGAACAGGGATGGCGGAAGCAACAGAAGTTAATGGAGGAATGCTTAGCTATTGAGAATATTTCCTGGGTAACACTGGAGTAGTAACAGACTTAGATGATTAAGCCAGTTCTGACAATCAGAAATCTCGCTAGTCATGTACCAAGTCTGTTCCATCTGTGGCATTCTTCTTTTAAGTATGTAGTAAAAAGAACTGTATGGTGGGAAGTGAGTGTGGGAGATAATGAGGGAATTGAAGATTTTAAGTGGTTGTTAAAAAATGTTCAGGATTGGAATTTCTTTTTGAATAGAAGCAGAGTTTGAAATAGGCTGTAGATAGTATTGAAAGCTAAACAATGATTTCAAATGGTTTTATAAAGATAAAGGGAGTGGGTGATCCTCCCAGAAATCGGTGCGGAGCTGCATAAATTATCTAAATGATCATCTCAATATAATTTACATTTGATTAGCAGGTCTGGGACTGAAGTCTCTGGGCCCACTAACCTCTCCTCCCCAACCCCCCACCACCAGGAGTGTTTCGCTCCAGTGGGGTTTACAATAGCTCCCCACTAGCAGGGAGCTGGTGGCCCAACCCCACTGGAGTGAAGGGGGGGCCACTGAGACTCCCTAGGAGGTCGGGGGTGAGGGAGTGCCCCCGGGCACTGCCCACCAGGCATCGGGCAGTGCCAAGGGGGCAGGACCACTCTGCACTGGGATCGGTGACGGAGAAAGGGAGGCCAGCAATCAGGGCTGTGCATTGTGGGGGTGGGGGGGGGGGGGGGCTGCTGGGGGAGGGGGGTGAAAATCAGGAGATCGGGACTGCTGACCCGGGGAGTGGGGGGGGGGGGGGGGGGGGGTGTCGAGGCTGGCCTGGACATGTTCGAGCTGACCAGCAGGCGGCCAGCAGTGCGGGGCTACTGCGCGTGCGCCGATCTCAGCGCTCATAGATCGGCGCATGTGCAGTAGCCTGCTCAGCACTATGCTGCCAGCCTCTCCAGTGGGAATAGGCACCACCCACAGCTTTTTCGCATGAATCACGCTAGTGCACTCTGCAGTGCACAGAGTGTGGGAGATTCATTTTGAAAATCCCGCTGAAAAAAAGGGGGATTTACTCCAGTTTTTACACAAATTCGACACCTAGAATTAGTTTGGGGAGAATCGCCCCCAAGATATTTAGAGTTTGTAAGATCTCAAGATGATTTGGCCTAGGAAAATGCTGGCCATGTGGATGGGCTAATTTCATTCAGAGGCCAAGGGAAAGGAGGAAGCAGAGGAAAGGGACTGTGGTGAACCATCGTTGGTTACCACTGGGGGTTGTTCCTATGTTACTGTTGGGTTAGGGTGTTGCCACTGTGGGGGTTGTATAATGTTGTTGGGTTAGGGTGTTTACCTGTGGTAAATGTTGTTATGGCACATCCCGGTCGGGCCCCGCCTCCTGGGGAGAGGTATAAGACCCTCTGCTCCGGCGGGACCCCTCCAGTCTGAACTGGTGTACTCGTGTTAGTTAGTTCCATTGTTTGCTAATAAAAGCCTTCAATAGCTGAAGCCTTGTTCCACGTGCTTGATTGTCGCGCATCAATTTTATTAGCAAACATAAAACTCTCAACAGTAAAAAGGGAGTATGGAACAAATATTAAAACCAGAACGTCTGGCGCTGGACTCACGTGCGGTCGGTGCCGCTAACACCTTCGACCACTGGTGGAAGTGTTTCGAAGACTACCTGGCAGCCTCTGTAGCTGTTACTACAGACAATGACAAACTCCAGGTCCTCCACGCAAGGGTAAGCAACACGATTTATCTTGCGATTCGTGAGGCCACCACTTACCCGAAGGCCATCGAGCTCTTGAAGAAACGATACACGAGACCACCCAACGAGATACACGCTCGTTACCTCCTCGCTACACGACGTCGGCAGTCGGGCGAAACCATGGAGGACTACGCCAATGAGCTCTTGCAGCTTGCCAGGGGTTGCGATTGTAAAGATGTATCAGCAGAACAATATATGTACGACCTCGCCCGAGATGCGTTCGTAGCAGGGGTAGGGTCCTCGTACATCCGGCTTAAGTTACTAGAGAAAGGGAACCTCAACTTGACCCAAGCAATGGAGATGGCTGAGATGCTGGAAGCAGCGTCGAAAAGCTTGGCTCTGTACCCCGAAGACCACGTGGAGACAACGTGGCAAGAGCAAGCACAAATCCCTCCTCGCCCCACGGGCTCGCGCTCCCATATCGATCCGACGACGGCGGCAGCTCCAGGCGGCCAGCGATGCTATTTTTGCGGCGGGGCCAAGCATTCATGGCAACAGTGTCCAGCAAAAACGGCAATCTGCAGCAAGTGCGGTAAAAATGGCCACTATGCTAAAGTTTGCAGGTCGAAGCCCAAAAACGGCAGTGCAGCCTGTGACCCTCCAGAGCGGAGACAATCTCCTTCGGCGTCGCAGTACCCACGAGGTCCGACCACGTGCGAATCCAGGACGGCGCCATCGTGGCTGACGGAGGAGGAGGAAGACCACTAGGAGTCGCTACGTTTGGCGCCCTCACCCACGTGCGATTCATGGGGGCGGCCATCATGGTCAACGACGACTAGGAGCGACCAGCAGGGGTCCTCAGCATCAACCTCGGCTGCATGCAGTGACGCCCAGGGGCCAACGGTGGCGTCGATCTCTCTGGACCAGACAAAGCACCACAGGCTTGATAATTCCATGATGAACATCAAGGTAAATGGTCGTACTGTGTATTGTCTGTTTGACAGTGGGAGCACCGAGAGTTTTATTCACCCTGACACTGCTAAAAGGTGTGGACTCCGGGTTCTGCCTGCCAAACAGACAATTTCCATGGCATCACGGTCCCGGTCTGTACCGATCCAAGGACGGTGTATGGTAACCCTAGAGGTACAGGGCACAATTTACGAGCAATACAGGCTCCTTGTGTTACCGCACCTTTGTGCGCCAATTCTCCTCGGACTAAATTTTATGGTCCACATGAAGAGTGTGATCCTACAGTACGGTGGGCCACTCCCTTCAGTGGCAGTAGGGAATCAGCCGCAGCCTCCAAATTGCCCAAAGCGCCCCGCATGCAATCTTTCCACACTAAAAATCACCACACCTTCCTTATTTAAGAATCTGGTACCAGGCTGCAAGCCCATCGCTACTAAGAGTAGGCGTTACAGCGCTGAAGACCGGATCTTTATTAGATCTGAGGTTCAGCGGCTCCTCAAGGAAGGGATCATACAGGCCAGTGCTAGTCCGTGGAGAGCGCAGGTCGTGGTGGTTAAAAGCGGGAACAAACCTCGGTTGGTCATCGACTACAGTCAGACCATTAACCGTTATACGCAGCTGGATGCGTATCCTCTCCCGCGCATTTCTGATATGGTCAATCAGATTGCGCAGTACCGGGTGTTCTCTACCATAGACCTTAAATCCGCCTACCATCAACTCCCCATCCGCCCAGAGGATCGACAATACACGGCTTTTGAGGCGGATGGTCGTCTATACCATTTTCTCAGGGTTCCATTTGGTGTCACCAATGGGGTCTCGGTCTTCCAGCGTGCTATGGACCGAATGGTGGACCAGAACGGGTTGCGGGCTACCTTCCCGTACCTGGATAACGTCACCATCTGCGGCCATGACCAGCAGGACCATGACACGAATCTCCAACACTTTCTGCGCACTGCATCTCGCCTGAATCTGACCTATAACAGGGAGAAGTGCGTATTCCGTACGCGCAGGTTAGCTATCCTTGGATACGTGGTGGAAAACGGGGTCATTGGCCCTGATCCAGACCGTATGCGCCCCCTTACTGAACTTCCCTTGCCCGCTAGCACAAAAGCACTGAGGAGATGCCTCGGCTTCTTTTCGTATTATGCGCAGTGGGTCCCCAACTACGCGGACAAAGCTCGTCCGCTCATCAAGTCCACGACCTTCCCACTCACGCCGGAGGCCCAATTGGCCTTCAAGGCTTTGAAAAGCGACATTGCGAAAGCCACGATGCACGCGGTGGATGAATCCATCCCTTTCCAGGTGGAAAGTGATGCATCTGATTTCGCCCTAGCCGCCACACTAAACCAGGCAGGCAGGCCCGTCGCGTTCTTTTCCCGCACCCTTCAAGGCCCTGAAATTCGGCACTCAGCGGTGGAGAAGGAGGCTCAGGCCATTGTGGAGGCCGTCAGACACTGGCGCCATTACCTGGCGGGGAAGCGGTTCACCCTGATCACGGGTCAACGATCCGTGGCGTTTGTGTTCAGTAACACGCAGAGGGGCAAGATCAAGAACGATAAGATCATGCGGTGGAGAATTGAGCTCTCCACCTATAATTACGATATTATGTATCGTCCAGGGAAGCTCAATGAGCCCTCGGATGCCCTCTCGCGCGGAACATGCGCCATCATGCAGGAGGACCGCTTGAAGGCCCTCCACAATGACCTGTGCCATCCTGGAGTCACCCGACTCTACCACTTCGTAAAAGTCCGCAACCTGCCCTATTCGGTGGAAGATGTCAGGTCAGTGACAAGAAGCTGTCGGATTTGCGCGGAATGCAAACCGCACTTTTATCGACCGGACCGGGCACAATTGGTCAAGGCCACTCGCCCCTTCGAGAGGCTGAGTGTGGATTTTAAGGGCCCCCTTCCCTCAACGGACCGGAATGTCTATTTTCTCAATATAATAGATGAGTACTCCCGGTTCCCGTTTGTTGTCCCCTGTGCGGACACGTCGACTGCCACAGTGATTAAGGCATTCAGTGATCTTTTTACCCTGTTCGGGTACCCCTGCTACATACATAGCGACAGGGGCTCGTCGTTCATGAGTAACGACTTGAGGCAATTCCTGCTCTCATACGGGATTGCCTCTAGTAGAACCACGAGCTACAACCCTAGGGGTAACGGACAGGTGGAGAGGGAGAATGCTACAGTCTGGAAGGCTGTCCTACTGGCGCTGAAATCCAGGGGCCTTCCAGTCTCCCGTTGGCAGGAGGTCCTTCCAAATGCGCTTCATTCCATCCGCTCCCTCCTGTGTACGGCAACCAATGCTACTCCCCACGAGAGGATGTTCTCATTCCCTCGGAAGTCGTCCTCGGGGATCTCATTACCAGCCTGGTTGACGTACCCAGGACCCATCCTTCTGCGGCGACATGTGAGGGCCCGCAGGTCCGACCCCTTGGTCGAACCGGTCCAACTCCTCCACGCCAACCCTCAGTATGCCTATGTGGCATATCCTGACGGGCGAGAGGACACAGTCTCCATTCGAGACCTGGCGCCCGCAGGGGACGTAGCAACTCCTGTCGCTCCCATACCCCCTGTCACGAATCCCCTATCACTTATTTCTTCCCCAGACGTGGCGCGGTCAGCACCGGGACCAGTGCATAACAGTTATGCTCCCATGTACAGCTTGCCTGAGACTCGGAGATCGGCGCCACCACAGAAGGTTCCAGGATCCCCTGCACCATCGCCTCACCAGGGTCAACCGGCCCGGGAGTCCTCGAGGGGACAGCCGGACGCTGTTTTGGAGAGAACGCCACCGCAAGCACCTGCTCCGGTGTCGCAACCGGTGTTGAGGAGATCACAGCGACGGTGCGGTCCTCCAGACCGTCTGGACTTGTGAATTTTGTACATATATGACCTGTTTTCGCACCCCGCCGGCCTTTGTTTTTAAAGGAGGGGTGAATGTGGTGAACCATCGTTGGTTACCACTGGGGGTTGTTCCTATGTTACTGTTGGGTTAGGGTGTTGCCACTGTGGGGGTTGTATAATGTTGTTGGGTTAGGGTGTTTACCTGTGGTAAATGTTGTTATGGCACATCCCGGTCGGGCCCCGTCTCCTGGGGAGAGGTATAAGACCCTCTGCTCCGGCGGGACCCCTCCAGTCTGAACTGGTGTACTCGTGTTAGTTAGTTCCATTGTTTGCTAATAAAAGCCTTCAATAGCTGAAGCCTTGTTCCACGTGCTTGATTGTCGCGCATCAGGGACAGAGAGGCTAAATTACAGATTTAGATCAGCAAGGATAAGATGTCTTCCTATGCAAAGTCTAACAAAGGAATGGTGGAAGGAGATTTCAGTTAGAAAGTTAGCAGGAAATTTAGAGGACAGTCGACTAGCAGGTTGTTGAAGGACAAACGAAGTATGAAAAAATGAGTTTTCAGAGGAAGAGAATGTGCAGGGTCATGGGTCAGGGAAGAATTAGATTTGCTGCCACCACAATGGGTGCAGTAGGTGATGTAATGCAACAATTAGCTAGGGAATATGGCCTGAACATGGGAAAATAAAATTGCCAGCTGTAATAAATTTCAGTGAGGTCGAGGATAACATTTAATTAAGGACAATATTGTGAATAGAAAGAGCTTTTTTTAAAACTCACTTTTTCTCCCATTCCAACTCAATTCAAGCTTGTGTACTTTTTCTACCCTAAGCTACAACGACATTCTTTCCCTGAATCTCCCTGTTCAGGCTGACATTCTGCCCACCCACCTCTTAGCTAATGCAGACATTGTGTTCTCGCTCCCAGTCCCTAACTCTTCCCCTGTGGGTGCTCCGGTTTCCTCTCACACTCCAAAGATGTGCAGGTTAGATGGATTAGCCATGCTAAATTGTCCCTTAGTGTCCAAAAATGTGCGGATTGGGGTGGGGGGGGGGGGGGGGGGGGGGGGCGTGGTGCTAGGTAAGATACTCTTTCAAAGAGTCTGTGCAGACCCAATGGGCCAAATGGCCTCCTTCTGCACTGTAGGAATTCTATGCTTGCCATCCATTTCCTTCCCTTCCTTTTTCCGATCCTCTAGGTTGTCCCCATCTTGGGTACTATTGTTTAAAGCAATTCCAGCCGCTGCATATTGTACGTGACAACTTTGGCTCTCTCTCAAAAATTCCTACCTACAATATGCAGCAGCTAGAATCGCATCTAATAAATGGGATGAATGGTGCTGAATGTGCCAGAGAAACTAGACACATGGAGCAAGGCTGACAGTGCTGTCAGTGTGAATTCCTGATGGTTGGTGAATATAAAGGAAAAACTAGGTTGTTTCTAATTTTGCTTATTGTGTTAATTTATCACACAGTAATACACATAAAACATAAATAATTCATCAGTCCAGACTATTTCACCATCCTTGCTGAAGTAGAAATTAGGGCAACAAGAAGCATCATTAGGAGTCCTGCTGTATCAGGAAAGTGAGTGAGTTACGGCTAATGAATAACATGAGCCTATATAATGTTTATTTCCTGAAACACTTTAAAATCCAGGTTAAAGTAATCTTAGTAGTATGCAGTGTTCACTGTGCTTCCGTTTGCATTTTCAAGTACTCAGGTACAATTGTAATTATTATGCTTTTAGCAACTCTGGATGCTTAAAAGCATTCAGCTCGATGCTCTATTCTTAAAATCATAGAAACCCTACAGTACAGAAGGAGGCCATTCAGCCCATCGAGTCTGTACCAACAACAATTCCACCCAGGCCCTATCCCCGTAGTCCCACATATTTACCCTGCTAATCCCTCTAACCTACGCATCCCGGGACACTAATGGTCAATTTAGCATGGCCAATGAACTTAACCCACACATCTTTGGACTGTGGGAGGAAACCCACGCAGACACGGGGAGAGTGTGCAAACTCCACACAGACAGTGACCCAAGGCGGGAATCGAACCCGGGAGCTCTGAGACAGCAGTGCCAACCACTGTGCCACCGTGCAGCCTTCTAAACACCCAGGCAAGCTGGTGAAGATTGGGTAGAGGAAAATGGGGCAAGGAGGATAGTATCTATTACAAAGCTTGTGTTTAATTGCAGCATCAGATGAATAAAAGATTAGCAAAATCTTCCAAGAATTCTCTTGCTTTCAATTTATAGCTAATATCACCTACCAGATCAAATCCTAGTATTAGTAAATCAAAGCAGGAGAGATCAGTTTTCATGGGGTGTGCTACATACCAGGATAATCTATCGGAATGCCTTTAGCTAACCAGCTGATCAAAGGAAGTGGACTCGCTCCTCAACAGAATGAGATATCTGCGTTTCTCTTGCATTGTCAGTCACCTTCAACATGAAAACAGTTCTAGCATTTCTGCTGATGATTACGTCATTCTATTGGAGATTTCTTTCATGAACACATTCGCCATTCACTAAGCAATACATAACATTCCCCTTTGCAATATGCTTAGTTTCTGAAATATTAAGCTTCGACACCTTAAGATTCCATTCTAGTTCTTCCATAATAGTGTTATGACTAATTATCTACAAAATTTCTTTTAAGAGTCCTTTCACTTCAATCACAGATACTGAGAGAAATTCATGCCTGAAACTGGATGACATTAAAGGTTGATGGTTGTCGCTTTCATTCGAATTGTATGTTCACCCACAGGGTTATTGGTTGGTTTATTCTGTCAGACTTTGATATCCCAACAGAATGAATTTCAAAGTATGGTTCATGAATAAAGTTATTGTTGGTCTACTATCACCTATTTGCCTCTTTTAATTTCAAATACAAGTCCTCTGTGGACAAATACAAAATTAATAAGGTTTGAGTTCCCTGCTGTAGCTGCTTGCTCTTTAACCTTGCCCTATGTTTTCATCTTAAAAGAACATGATGTAACTAACACAGGCACCTTCCTCTGTGCCATTTTCAGAGACTCCATGCATCAAACATACACAGAATGTCAAACCATGTCACTGTTTGCTGCTTTATTACATTGTGTATGCTAATGCTATTTCTATTTGATTATTCCTATTGCATTATTGGGAATATTTTATACCATTTTCATGGAATATTCTAACATTATTAGTGTCAGATTTTTCTCCCATTGACTCACTGGTTAAATATTCCACCCAGTGTGGTACTAATCCCTGGTATGTAGTGAGTTAATTGACTTCAACTCAAGCAGCAATGGGGTGTAATGACTGTCCTTAAGCTAAGGAGAAAATTTTCAGAGTTCTGTAGTTTATTCCCCAGTGGTTCTAGATAGAAATTGAACATGGAATGAGTTTCCATTTTCAGTGCTCCGAGCACATAGTTTCATGCACCAGAAAGAAGATGATGCTATCTCATACCTAGTTTTCACATGGACTGGCCATATAAATACTGTGGTCACAAGAGCAGCTCAGAGGTTTGGAATCCTGCGGTGAGTAACTCACATCCTGACTCCCCAAAGCCTGTTCATCATCTACAAGGCACAAGACAGGAGTGTGATGGAATACTCGCCAATTGCCTGGATGAGTGTAGGTTCAACACAAGCAACCCACTTAATTGGAACCCCATGCTTAACCTCTGATAAACAGTAACAACAACATGTACCATCGACAAGGTGCACTTCAGGAGCCCTCCAAGACTCCATAGGCTGCACATTCCAGATCCCTGACCTCTACTTCCAAGAAGGACAAGAGCAACAGATGCATGGAAACACCATCACAGGGCATCCTGACTTGGAACCATATCACCGTTCCTTCAATGTCGCTAGATCGTCCTGGAGTTCTTTTCCTTATGGCATTGTAGACATATCTACACTACATGACTGCATTGGTTCAATAAAGCAACTCACTTTCTTAAGGACAACTAATTGGCAACAAATACTGGCCTAACAAACACTAACATTTTGTGAAAGAAAAATAAAAGATTATTAGAATTGCTAAAGCACACTGCAGGATAGTTGCTTCATGGGAACATAAACCTGTTAACCTCTCTCAGGATGTCACCATTCATCCTTCCACCATAGTGAATCCACCAGTACCATTGCTGTTACCTGTCAGCTAGCAAACCTGGACTGCTGCCACAATCCCAAAATGGTGTAGTCTAAAGAAGCAGAGCAGTTTAAGGTCATCCTTCAAGGCCATCTGTAGCCTCCTCCACTGAAAGTCAGCAGCCTTCAACTAGCTACTAAGCTGGCATTGTTTAAGAGCACTTGAACAGACAAATGTACAGAGAGACAGGAACTGAAGAGAATGTACAAGGGTGAACAGTTGACATTTTTACACAACTGACATTGCTCAATTGATAAATTTTGGCTGGGATGTTTATTTTGTGTTGGTTTTTACTTTAGCAATGTGGGCAAGGCCAAAGGGATACTAGAATAGTCAGCAATAGCTGACGGCAAAATCTGTGTCCTCGTGATGGCAAGGTTACAGCAGGCCACCATAAATCTTGACATGTGCTCAGCCAAGTATTGCAGGGCTTTCCCAAATCAGTTCAGGCAGTGCGAGCACTGTTTCAGTATGCCAATGGATTGCTCTATTTCTTGTGGCAGCATTGATTTTGCTGCATGCATGCTACTCCATGTATGCATGAGTTGTGCACTAAGACACAAGCTATGTTTCAAAGGATACCAAAGGTTAGCCCTTCTCACCCGGTAGCCACAATATAGCTTGTTGTGTTGGCTCAAATACAGATGGCACAGTGAACTGCTGAGAAATGAAGACATAATGTCTGCTGCCAGGATATCTGGCAATGACTTGCATCATATATAGTGTATGATTGAACAGCACCTGGCCATCAAGGGAAAAGAAGAAAGGAATCTATTTGGTTTGTGTTTTAAATCAGAGAATTGACATGCATCACCTGCAAAGCAGCGAGTATGCACTCAATGACACCCTGCAGCATGGTGATGCCTTCAAAGTTCATGAAGCTGCATGTTTTCCCCACCTGTTTTGCACAGACAAACAAGTATGAAATGTATCTCTTTATCTCTCCTGGAATAAGGGGGGAGGGGGTGGTGGTGTCATTGCAATCCCTATGCAACAATGGATGGCAAATGGGAGATGTTCCAAATATCACCTTCTGCACCCTGCAAGGAGCCCCAAAGTTGAAAGGCCATGGTCACCTGCAAACTACTGGAAATGCTATTGTTACCCTGCTCTGAAATGACAGATTTTGCTGCAGCATTGGCAGATTTCAGTCCTCGGTATAGCCTTGGTTTATAGACAAACATAGACAAAAAAGTTGAATTTCAGAGGTGAGGTGAGGTGAGAGGCAGCATCTGACTGAGTGTAGCATCAAGGAGTCCTAGCAAAGCTGAAGTCAATGGGAATCAGGGAGAAAACCCTCCACAGGTTGGAGTCATACCTGGCACAAAGGAAAACGATTGAGGTGGTTGGAGGTCGATCATCTGAGGTCCAGCACATCACTGCCGGAGGTTCTCAGGGTAATGTCCTAGGCCCAGCCATCTTTAGCTGCTTCATAAATGACCTTTCTTCCATCAAGTCAGAGAATGTTTGCTAATGACTGCGCAGTGTTCAGCACCATTCACAACTCCTCAGATACTGAAGCAGTTCATGTCCTAATACAGCACGACCTGGACAATATCCAGGCTTGGACAGACAAGGGGCAAGTAATATTCATGCCACACATGTGTCAGGCAATGAACATCTTCAACAAGAGACAAGCTAATCATTGTCCCTTGCTATTCAATGGCATTACCATCGCTGAATCCCACACTATCAACATCCTGAGCGTTACCATTGAATAGAAACTGAACTGGTCTAGCCATATAAATACTGTGGCTCGAGCAGGTCAGAGGCTAGGGCAAGTATCTCACACCCTAACTTCCCAAAACCTGTCCACACTTCACAAGGCATAAGTCAAGAGTGTGATGGAATACTTTCCACTTGCCTGGGTAAGTGCAGTTGCAACAACACTCAAGAAGGTCGACACCAGGACAAAGCAGCCCACTTGATTGACACCCTTTGCACAAACATTCACTCCCTCTACCACCAACGAACAGTTCCTGCAGTGTGCATCATCTGCAAGATACATTGCAGGAACTCACCAAGACTTCTTAGATACAACCTTCCAACCACACAACTGCTATCATGTAGAAGGACAACAGCAGCAGACACATGGGAAAATGTCCACCTGGACATTCCTCATTCTGATTTGGAAACATATTGCTGTTCCTTCACTGTCGCTGGGTCAAAATCCTGAAATTCCATCCTTAACAACAGGTGTATCTACAGCACAGGAACTGCAGCAATTCAAGGCAGCAGCTGTGGTGATTATCCCTTACTCTGCTGTGTTGCCCTTAAGTGGACAATATCCAACCATCATCACAGCAACTCACCACCAACTTCTCAAGGCAATTAAGGTTGGGCAATAAATGCAGCCTGAGTCAGTATGCCCACATCCTGTATATTAATAATAATTTTTAACTATACCTACTAATGCACCTACATCTGGGAGCAAGTGGCTATGCAAAACCTTTGGAATCAGAATCTGTCACACTCAGTAGGCTTTATTAACTTTACAGTTTTATAGAAACCACCAAGTATAGAATCCACAATCACAGCAACAAAAACAATGACCAACGATGATTCCATTAAACAGGTTGGTGTTCCTTCTTGTTGTTGAACATGCATTTATCTGTGTGTGTTTAAGAGTGGAGATAGCTGGAATGTCTAGCTCTGAACTGTAGCATTGGCGTCAAATCTGCATTACAAACTGATTGACATTATAATCTGCCTACTCACAAATTTCCAGCAGAACCTTCCAGCATTCCCAGTAACATCCTCACCAAAATGGTGTCCACCTGAAGTATTTTGCAGCCAAATTATACACGTAGCACCAAAACACTGGAGGTAAGGATCCAATTTTGGAGCCAATGGCTACAACAGTTACAAAATGCTATTTTCTAAAAATACATCATGGGCAGGATCTTTCAGGCAACAGGATTTCCCATCCTCTCACCCAGAGTCAACAGCGAATGCATCCCTGCCAATCACAGCAGACCACAGTAATTTAACACCCTAATAATTGGCTACTTAAGGGCCTCAAACTTGGGCAAGAGCAGATGGGCCACTCTGGATCTCACCAGCGTACGTAAAATTCAGACAGGTTGAGGTCGGACAAGAAAGTGGCAGGAGAGTGGCAGGAGAGGCGCTCGGGGAATTTTCCACTGTCAGCACAGAACTATTAAGATTGTGCCTCACGAATGCTGGTCATAATGGTCTTAAAGGAGATTGTCCATGACCTGGGCTTACAGATAATGCTGGAGGCTAGGTTGTTGGTAAATGTTACATTTTATTCAACATCGTACTATGTACAGTACAGGCTTAGCGCAAGGTTCTACATAGAGCAATCTCTCTCTATACTCTGTTGTCACATGATCGAACATCACTGATGTAAACTATTTACATATTTAACATTAACCCGTTATACTGCAGACACGTTTCCCCTCTCATTGCTGTTTACTCAAACAGCCCATTTCAGTTATAAATAACACTGCATAAGTATATTATTTGATCAGTGGCCATTATTCCACCAGCTGTAGGTTAGAAGGAAAAAAATTATATTGTCTTATTCATCCAACATACTTGTTAAACAAAAATCACATTCTGTTTCACAGTCTGACAAAATTGCTGCTGAAGATTTTTTTTGAAATGTGTGCCAAATGAATTAAGTGCTGAAAAAAATTGTAATTCAGTATTACTTGATATTAAAAGGCTCTCAGCTGGCTGAATGTCACTAACACTTGATGAGATATCTAGGATAACTGAAGGTTGTCATTAATGGGGTTTCCTGCTGTTATTTCTGTCAGTGATTTATCTCCATAGTATCCAGCGGGTGGAGGTCAGGTGAAAAGGGGGAAGTAATTCACTTGGGGTGGCATTTTCCTTTTTACAGCCTGACTCATTAGAAAATAGTAATTCATACCTAATTAGCAGTTGTCTGTTGTGGCGCTTTGAACCCTTCATGAGCTTCATAACAAAACCTGTTCTGTAACATACTTAGCTCAATGACCTAGCTATCAACAACAAAGGCTATGGAATTAGGCGTCATGTATTTATAGTCATAAATCAATCTATCAAAACTTCATTATAAGAAAGCAGCAGAATTGCAGAATGAAGATTATTTCTCACCAAGTTTATCTCATATGCTTAATCTTCCAAATGTATGCACATTGATAAGATATTTATTTATTTTAGAACAAACCTGAACCAGTAAATTGGTAGTTATTTAATATCATTCAAAAATATAAGGCTGCTTTAGAAGAAAAAATATTGATTGAATCTAGATTTATTTTGTCAAAATATGTCTTTA
The DNA here is from genome assembly GCF_964213995.1 of Mustelus asterias. Classification (NCBI taxonomy): domain Eukaryota; kingdom Metazoa; phylum Chordata; class Chondrichthyes; order Carcharhiniformes; family Triakidae; genus Mustelus; species Mustelus asterias. Next base: position 84,901,144 of record NC_135802.1, read on the forward strand.
TTTTTCTTAAACTCCAGAATCTGCTGCTCTTTGGAAATACTCAAACTAACGTTGGTTGGAGTCAAAGCTGAAACCTAGCCAGGCCTTGGATATACTAATTACTGACCTTGAACTGTAGTTTTCAGGATGACCTTCTGGAGGCAGATGCTCTCTGAGGTAGGCAAAGTTAATGGCCAAAGGGGACAATGCAGGGAGCAGTATTCACTGAGAAATTCAACTTGTGGAGATGCCGGCGTTGGACTGGGGTAAATACAGTAAGAGTTTTAACAACACCAGGTTAAAGTCCCAGCAGGTTTATTTGGTAGCAAATGCCATTAGCGTTCAGAGCGCTGCTCCTTCGTCAGATGCAACTTCATCAGCCCTCAGAAGGTCCTGCATGATTCCACCTAGCAAAACCAGTCATTGATCACTGACAACTAGCAATGTACTTGTGACTTCCTGAAGAATAAACATTTAATTTTGGATTTATTTTAAAGTGGTCTCCTTACAAAAGTGCCCACTCAGGGACAACTCTTCCTTCTTTCTAGTGTGGATGGTTGAGGCTGGATATGGGAGAGTGCATCAAGCATCATGGTTGACTGCAAATGGCAATCATCAACAGGAATCCTAACCTGACCTGTCATTCAGACACCTTCAAAGAATCCCTAGTGACATGATTGTAATGTGCAGGAAGGAACCTTTCTTAGGCTTACATGAAGTTCTCGACAAATGCATCATGGTACTTATGTTGGTCTGTACTTGCCTGTACCGATAGCCCTGCATATATCACATATAAGTCTTTAATGTTGTATGCTACAGTTTGTATCAATGACCTTCAATTGTTGTCACATCATCTTTCAAAGTCAAATTCTTAGGTATTTTTAAAAAGTCATTTAAATTTAACCAAGCATGTGATCAATTTACATTTCTTTTGAAAATAAAGAGCATTAATGCCATCCTGGGACGCTCATTGAAAAGTCTCAATAAACTGAAACCTAAAAGTTTGCAAGCCATTGTAACTGTTCTTTGAGCCAGCAGTTAGTGACTAGCTATGGATTTGCCTATTAAAAGCAATGACCTTAAAGGATGAGACAAGGTTGATGTTAACTCTGTTTCTCTCCACAGATGCTGCCAGACCTGCTCAGTTTATCCAACATTTTATGTTTTTATTTCAGATTTCCAGCATCCGCAGTATTTTGCTTTTATTAAGGTTGTTAGCTAACTGTGTTCCAGACCAACCAAGAGTAATGTTGGCTCGCATTTTCCAGGAACCAAAAGTAATTACTCCATTATACCTGAGTACAATTGTAACAAATGTCTTTCCAAATTATTTTAGTGGTCATGTGGGTCTTTACTGCTCTTCCATAACCCAATGCACCTTCTTGTAATAGGGCAAACTCTGTTTCAGTATAAGGAATACATGGAAGATCGCCTTATTCATTTTATAAATGTACTGATTGTTTTGTCATGTAAATTTACCCAGATTAGAATATTTGAAGATGTGAAATTTTTGCAACACAATTTGAATTATCTTGATTATTCTTATAAAAATAAAAATGCCCATTAAGATCCTAATTGTTACAGTCCCATGTTGTGCAATGCTACTTTCAATTTCATCCAACTATATGCAGAACAATGAGGTCCATTCAGTTCTTAAGCACTTCAGAATTAACAGCACTGAGTACTTGTTAAAAGAATGTCATCGATTTCTGTCAATTTTAAAATCCTTTTGCTTTCTAATATCATAATTTAGAAGCTTTCAAACTTGCAAACATTCATTGCAGTTAAAATATTTCACAGTACATGAACAAAATTAATATTCTTTGAAACTAATAAAATTTGTTACTGTGACCAAATCTACTGATTATATAGATTACTGTGTTATCATGCACAAAGAGTATAAAAGGCAAATTAAAATAATTAAAAATATTTATACTTGAAATAAATGCGAACATAGTGTCTTCCCCCACTTCCCCCAATTAACTCAATGTAACTAGCCAGTCATTTTTTTAAGTCAAAAATTGGATGCAGGTTGCATCATTATTAATTATTCCATTGTCTCTAAATTCTCTGGTATAACATAAATACTGACATGATTTAAAGATTTGAGCAGCCAGCAAAATTGCCATCGACACAACTCATAAGCTGGCATCAACAAATGGTTACAGTGATTTGAGGATCAGAACCAACACTTCAGCTAATAGAAAATGAGTTTTTTGTCCCTCATTAAATTGTCAGCACATCCATTTCAGGATTATTCAAAATTGTCAACTACAGGCAGAGTTCAGGTGGTTATGTCAGCACAGTGTTGTCTTAGAGGAATTGTATTTGTGACAGTCTGTACCAGCAGCAATCACACAACCATTTACATTCAGATCTGCTGGATGAACTGCAGTAGATACTAACTTCTTCCTAAGATCTACTTCAGATGGGGCACAATGGAACATTGTTTGCCCAGTTCTTGTACTGGACAGTAACATCTTATTGAACAATATCTTAAGTATAGAAATAAGATTGCACTGGGCTTTGTTCCCAAATGTTACAGTCCTGTGTTGTGTGGGGCTACTGTCAATTTCATCCAATTATAGGCAGAACACTGAGGTCTATTCAGTCCTTTAGCACTCCAAAATTACCAGCACTGTCTGTGTATGTAATTGTGAAAAGAAAGCCATCAATTTCTGTCAAATTAAAAATGCTTCTGCTCTCTTGCATCATGATTTAAATGAAAGGTTCATAAGAAATCCTTCAATTAAAAATCTGATCCATGGTTTGAGAATAGGCACCAAATGGCACTGAGCAAGTCAACTGACAATTGTATGAGACTAAATTAGAGTCAGCTAGGGTTTTAATGTAAAAGTCCTTCCTTTCAGTCATTCACATTAATGTCAGATTCTGAAAGGAAGGCTATAAAATAAAAAGGAAAATGCAGGATGTAAAGTGAAACAGCAACTTATATTTTTGACTGCAAGCGGCATACAATTTGCAATTTGTTCAGGTCTTTTTCATGATTAAATCAACCTCTGAGTTCTCAGCCAGTTAAAAAAAATGTCAACAGCAATTTAAGCATAAAGATTTAATTTACCATTAATCACTTAGATCTGGTTGGAAAGGACTTGACATTCAAAAATTTTGATTTGGTGCATAATAAATTCAATTTATCAATTATGTGAAACATTTAGTTATGGTTGAGGCTTTTCCAATGTTTTTTCCTCATTGTAATAGGCTTAAAAAGATGAAACCTACAATTTCCACAGGTTCCTATATTGAGTTACCATATCCCCAGGTCTGTCAACTAACCCTCATCATGGTAAACTGCCCACTAGAGAGTCTGGAGATACTCATCATCTCTTATCAATCTAGAAGATGGAAAATATTCATGACACTAAACTATTTCACACAGGCTTTATTACTGACCAGATTGAACTAATATTTGAATAATTCACATAAGCAGAAATTAAGGCAACGTACTGAACAGCATAACTGATAATTTACAATTGGTCTGACAGTTTAAGTGATCTATTGTACCTCCAACAAACTCTTGAAAATCTCTAATGATGAGTCGTAATGCTTCTCATAGAATTCATGATAAACCTCTGCACATGAACCAGCAAGGTGAATAGAACCAACAAACTCATTTGGCCACATTATTTTTCCTATTCACTTCAATGGAAAATAAGACTAGGCAGGGTGTAAAATGGGTTGCAGTTTCACTATCCTTCCAATTTACAGTTGCCCATTTTGCTCTACTGCAAGAGATTCAATTTCACCTCCAGAATCTCACTGATATAAAAACAATTTTTTTGAAGATGATAATGCAAGTAGAATGGTATCATGCTCATCATTTTTATAAACAATGAGATGATCATATAGGAATTGTGTCACTTTCCTGGTATTTTCTCACTAGCATCTCACAGATAACATTTGGAAACTACACGTTAGTCTGCCTCATCACATTAGAGCTTGTTCACACAAAGCAAAGCTGAAGAATATTTCATGGAGCAGTAATTGAAGATACATCAGCCGAGAAATTGCTGTCTGTGATACGAATGTACCAATGCCACTTTCTGGCCACTATCGTGATTAGGCTGCATCTCTTTTATTTTAATTGTCTCTACTAAAGTCATGAATAGAAGGATATTGCACAGGCTTGTTGCAGGTTTATTTAATTAAATTCAATCAGCAATTTTGAGGTTACATTCTATAATCCAAAAATTATGGTTCTGGGAAACATCCCAGAATACAAGAATATAATCTAATTTACACCTAAGACATATTAAAGGAATAATTGATTAAGGTTCAGGCACCTAATGTCACATTTTGGAAAATGTGAGTTTTATGATAACTCCAGTACATGACCCCATACTTCAGTAAAATCAGTCATGTTTTAAGGTAGCTAGATATCGGATATGATAGATTGCTGAAGGAACAAAAGAATCATGACAGCTGCCTGGAAATCCTGTGCACTCCTGCTTTTTGTGGTTGCACACCAGTTGTACATTGACCAAGTGGCAACCCTTGCAGTAGATGAACTCTCCTGGGTGATCTGGAGATATCTTCACTGCCATGTATGTGTGTTGATGATGCCCTGCAACTGTGGGAAGCCAGCCAGAGGCACAAGCACACCAAGCATCCACTCACTCACAATCTGTACATAATTGGCAACGCTGGCAAACAAGCCAACAGTCACCTGTCTTGCGTATTTGTGGGCTGACTGCAAGATCCTGTAAATGTCTCAAACAGAACCCTGGAAGGACCAAAAGGATAACAAGCTCAGGGTGGTGGTGACATTGACAGCTACTGGTAAAGTGTGGCCACCCGATCTACTTGGTAACAGTTCCTGTTCCAGCAGACTGCAAATGTCTGCCACCACCTGACACAACCTATTCCAACAGGTTTAGGAAACTTAAATTTGGTCAACCCACGTACTCCCCGCATTGGAGATCTCTACTGCCTCCCGAAGATACACAAGGCAAACACACCCGGCCGTCCCATCATATCGGGCAATGGGACCCTGTGCGAGAACATCTCCGGCTATGTCGAGGGCATCTTGAAACGCATTGTACAAAGAACCCCCAGCTTTTGTCGCGACACTACGGACTTCCTACAGAAACTCAGCGCACATGGAGCAGTTGAACCAGGAGCGCTCCTCGTCACAATGGATGTCTCGGCACTCTACACCAGCATCCCCCACGATGATGGCATTGCTGCAACTGCCTCAGTACTCAATGCAGTCAACTGCCAGTTTCCAGATGCAATTTTACAACTCATCCGCTTCATCCTGGACCACAATGTCTTCACCTTCAACAACCAGTTCTTCATCCAGACACATGGAACAGCCATGGGGACCAAATTCGCACCTCAATATGCCAACATCTTCATGCACAGGTTTGAACAAGACTTCTTCACTGCACAGGACCTTCAACCGATGCTATACACTAGATACATCGATGACATTTTCTTCCTTTGGAGTCATGGTGAGCAATCACTGAAACAACTAAATGATGACATCAACAAGTTCCATCCCACCATCAGACTCACCATGGACTACTCTCCGGAATCGGTTCCAATCTTGGACACACGCATCTCCATTAAGGACGGTCACCTCAGCACCTCACTGTACCGCAAGCCCACAGATAACCTCATGATGCTCCACTTCTCCAGCTTCCACTTTAAACACGTTAAAGAAGCCATCCCCTACGGACAAGCCCTCCGTATACACAGGATCTGCTCGGATGAGGAAGATCGCAACAGACACCTCCAGATGCTGAAAGATGCCCTCATAAGAACAGGATATTGGCGCTCGACTCATCGATCAACATTTCCGACGCGCCACAGCGAAAAACCACACCGACCTCCTCAGAAGACAAACACGGGGCACAGTGGACAGAGTACCCTTCGTCGTCCAGTACTTCCCCGGAGCGGAGAAGCTATGGCATCTCCTCCGGAGCCTTCAACATGTCATTGATGAAGATGAACATCTCGCCAAGGCCATCCCCACACCCCCACTTCTTGCCTTCAAACAACCGCGCAACCTCAAACAGACCATTGTCCACAGCAAACTACCCAGCCTTCAGGAGAACAGTGACCACGACACCAAACAACCCTGCCACAGCAACCTCTGCAAGACGTGCCGGATCATCGACACGGATGCCATCATCTCACATGAGAACACCATCCACCAGATACACGGTACCTACTCTTGCAACTCGGTCAACGTTGTCTACCTGATACGCTGCAGGAAAGGATGTCCCGAGGCATGGTACATTGGGGAAACCATGCAGACGCTACGACAATGGATGAATGAACACCGTTCGACAATCACCAGGCAAGACTGTTCTCTTCCTGTGGGGGAGCACTTCAGCAGTCATGGGCATTCAGCCTCTGATCTTCAGGTAAGCGTTCTCCAAGGCGGCCTTCACGACACACGACCGCGCAGAGTCGCTGAGCAGAAACTGATAGCCAAGTTCCGCACACATGAGGACGGCCTAAACCAGGATGTTGGATTTATGTCACATTATCAGTAACCCCCGCAACTTGCCTCCTGGACTTGCGGGCTATCCTGTCTGGAGACAATACACATCTCTTTAACCTGTGCTTAATGCTCCCTCCACCCACATTGTCGGTATCTTTAAGATCTGGTTGGTTGTAGAGATTCGCATTCTAATCAGTATTCTGTAACTTGATTTTGTGTCTCTGTGCCCGGTTTGAGAGCACATTTCCACTCCATCTGACGAAGGAGCAGCGCTCCGAAAGCTAATGGTATTTGCTACCAAATAAACCTGTTGGACTTTAACCTGGTGTTGTTAAAACTCTTACTGTGTTCACCCCAGTCCAACCATGGCATCTCCACATTTTGAGCTGAAACACCAGCCTTCTGAGCCCAGAAAGGCACATTTCATACAAACTATGTCGAACAAGCCACAGTTGCTGGAACCAATGCCTAATGAGTTCATGGCATAATTTTGATGCCAAATCAAAAACGTTTACTGAGTCAAAAAAAACACCTATGCTGATCTGAGGGAATGAACATCCAATGAATGATCTGCAGCTCAAACATAAAAACTTCCAAAGTAAAAGTTACCTCTCATACAAGCAAGGCCATCTCCCCAATGACATTCAATGGCATTACCATCACTGAATTCCCCTCTACCCCATGGGTTGCCATTAACTAGAAACTTAACTGGACCAACCTTATAAATAAACAAATCAGTGACTGAAGAAATACCACCACTTGCAACTTACCTTCCAAGTTACACACCATCCTGACCTGGGGCTCTCTCATCATTCCTTCGATCAAAATCCTGGAACTCCCTTCCTAGCAACATTTTGAGAGTACCCGTATTAGACCAACTGTAGTAGTTCAAGAAGCCAGCTCACCACCACCTTCACAAGGGCAATTGGATGCGCAACAAATGCTGGCCTTGCCCATTTCCCATGAAAGAGTCAAAAAGACAAGAAAGCAACTGTGAGGTGTCATCAGTTTGTTATAGTTCCTCGTCCTGGCTTTAGCCCCTCATTCGTCCCTATGTACTTGCCTTGCTTTCACTGCTAAATTGCAGAAAGTACTGGATATGCATAGGCCCTGTTAAGTTCCAAAAGCTGTGTTAATATTGTTGTAACTGAGTGATTAACATATTCAAATTCCAACCCGCTTCACTTGGGGGGGTTGGCCGCACAGAGCCCAACATGTTGAAGTTAAATCAATGGTTTGGAACTGGCATCCTGATGTACTCACACTTTTCCTATACTTAACACTGCACCAAACCCAAACCCCATGTTCATCCAGGTTAAAATGCATTTGTATCCATGTTTTCAAACAGATGAGAAATGCTATTTATTGTGCACTTATTTTACAGTTATATCTTTTCATCTGATGTCAAGGAATCCATCACGCATGTTCCATTTTATAATCTGAAACTAAAACCTTCCTTGAAGATAATCATTTGGCCATCTGTCTAATTGTCATACTCCAGATAATGACATCTGGATTTGACTCCCCTGATAAAACATAACATGGTGCATCAAATTACATAAGTGTATTACAATCCAACTGAGCAATTCACTTGCATATAAAGGCAATCATGTATCACAACATTTGACTATTAGTGAGCAAATAAAGCACGCATTCATGAGTGAACCATTCTGGCTGGGAAGAGGAAATAATTTCCTCAATTGTCCACAGAACAGCAATAGCTTGTTGAGAGTCAAAAGGAAGGGGAGATGAAGAAAAGCTAAAGTTAGACAACTGGAGAGGTACAGAGGATCGGAGAAACGTAGGGTTGGAGGAAAACACAGAGGTAGGTACTTTGTGTAGGAATGGATTCAAACACATGATGAAAATGTTATATTTAAGGTGAAGCAGTACCAGGAGTTAAAGCAGGTCACATGGACAGGCGTGATGAGCAAGCCAGGTGTGGGATAAAATAATCTGACACTTATGGAGAATGAGAGACTGGCAAGGAGGGGATTGGAGTAACCAAGGCAGATTTTCCTGGTTTACATTGAGGCACACTAGATTACCTAAATTCAATAAACATTGTAAATTACACAATTAAAATTAATTAAGGAAATTTGGCTGGATTTCTCGCCAGGTACAAGCTCCAACCGAATCAATTTTCCCTGAGCTCCTGAATGAAGATGCACTGATAGGAAAGCTATTGAAAAAGAGTGGAACCAAGTGATGGTTGTTACACTGAACTTGAGGAAAGGCATTGAAGGAGGATAGTGTGACTTATTGGGCCTGATTTTACCATTGCGTCGTGCCCATTTTCAGCCCGAAAACTTGGTAAAGTTGGGCATGAGGCGATTAGCGTAATTTGCGCCCGCATCCACGCAGATGCCCACTTTACCAAGGCGCGAAAATGGCCACAATCCGAACCACGCCCAAAACGGGCGCAACGGCAACTTAAATGCATTTGCATGCATTTAAATTGAATTAATAGGCTGCCCGCCCAACTTTACCAGCATTTCCCCCTTTACCATCGTGTTTGTCCATCCAGATTCGGCACGGAACAGACATGCTCGGCAAAGGTCTGTTTCGGGCGCTCCAGCTTCTGAAGAGGTAAGTTCAGAGCTTCCAACGGCTCTCTGACTCAGATCAGTGGTGGTGGGGAAGAGGAGGGGAAGAGTGAGAAGAGTGAGGCAGGCCAGATCATTCTTTGGTGTTGGTGGTGGGGGGTGGGGGGGGTGGGGGAGGAGAAGGGTCAGATCACTCTGTGGTCAGGAGGGGAGGGAGGAGGGTAAGATGGATCTGTTGTTGCGGGGGGGGGGGAGGGAGGGGAGGACCCTCTCTGGTGTCGGGGGGGGGGGGGGGGGCAGCAGGAGGAGGGGAATGGGCCAGATAGATCTCTGGTGGGGGGGGGGGGGGGACCACTGCCAGTCTACGGGCGGTCGGTGGTGGGGTGGGGGGGGGAGTGGGGCAGGGGATCACAATCAGTCTGGGTAGTGGGGGGGGGGGGGGGGGGGGTGGGTGGATAAGGGGGACATTTATGTTGTGGGGGTGGGGCGATGTCTGTGGAGGCCATCGCTCCCGCTTTTCACTCCCAGGCCGCTTTATCTGCTTTTTGTGGCCTGGGAGCAATGTGACAGGGGCACCTTTTCCTAATATTTTTCTCACTGCACATGCACAGTTCAAAGCTCCGATCGGAACTGCAGCGATTCGGGTGAGATAAGCCCTGCCCACAGTGCAATTCAGACCCGCGATTTTCTTTTCAGGCTGAGTGTGTATGTGGGTGCCTGAGAATAGTTTTCCAAGTCGGATCTGAATTGCGCCCAGATTCAGCACTTAGAATCAAAATGATAAAATTGGGCCCATTGTATCAAAAAATGGTCTCTTAGTTGTGTGAAAGGGGCAGAAACCTAGCTGCATAAATTCAAAAGGGAGAAATGGATAACAGGCATGGGTCTCACAGATGATGACATGTTTCCTGTTACTTATCCTCTTTGTTCCTTGAGACACAAAAGCTGCTATGAGCTTATGCCACCTCTCTCTATCTTTAGCCACATTTTGTGCTTCGCCTGATGAGAGCCCCATCTTGCTCAGCTCAGCCATCACAAATTCTACACCAGGTTGCCTGACTTTATTTTCCTTGGTAGTGTCAATCTAAGGGCCACCCGATGGCATTCTGAATCCATGTCCAAACCAGAATGGTCAGGAGATACTGCAGATTTTCCTTAGACATCCATTGCAGGAAACTTCTACTTTGCTCATTTCTAACTTTATGACTCGCCAGCACTCTGAACCATACAGCAGAACAGATTTGATACTGCTGTTATATAGACTAATCTTTGTCTTCATGCTGTACTGCTTTAACTTCCAGATGGATTGAAGTCAAGCAAAAGCATTGCAAACTTTGCACAGTCTTGTCTTGATATCCCTTCTTGGATCATTACCTTTGCTGATGAAACTTCCTCGGCAAGTAAAATCTTCTAATCTCTCCAAAAAACTCCATTCATTTATAGGTGTCGTAATCTTACCATTAATGGTGATTACCTGGATCTTGGTGGTACTTATTTGTAGACCAGTCCTACTTGCAAAGCTAACTGGTCTCTCAGTCCTCTCCTGTAGATGAGCATGCATGTCAGGATGGCAGGACAGTGAGGCCATCAGCAACTCCAGCTCTCTCAGGTGGGAGAAAAGGGTCCATTGGATGTCCCTAGGTCTATCTGATGTGGTGCTTCTCATGATCCAGTCAAAGATGGTAAGAAAAAGGATTGGCGACATTATACAGCCCTGGCAGTTCTGCAAGAGAGTGGGACAGTGTCGGAAAAAGGGAACCATTCACAATGTCACTTAGGACAAGGTCCAGAAGAGAAGATGGATAGTAAGTGAATGGGATCAAGGGTGCACAACTTGGATGTTGTAGATGAGATGAGCTTGAAGAGGGCATGGCAGAAAAGTTGAGTGAAACAACAGAGAGTAATAGAGAGAGGTGTTTAGATCGAGTGCAATGGAAATTGGGAGGGGAATGGGGAGGGAGTCTGAGCAAAAATGGTTTTGGAGGGAGCTTGTTAACATTGGGAGCTTAATAACATGACCCAGAATTTGTTAACCTTTCACTTTTTTTTACATTAGGTATCCTGGGCTTTTGTAGTCGTCAATTTTGTGTGGTGTGTGGATTTCAAAGTCCTTTAGCTGATCCCTATACTATAATCCTCATTGTACTTGAACATTGCAAAGATCTGGCACCCACTGCATTCCTTCCTCTTTGATCAGTGAGATCATATTGATGGGTCTAATGCTGATTGTGCATGTACCTCTGTCAAGATCAAGGAAGCCTTTCTTCCATTGCTTGGAGTCCATCGGTGATCTGCAGATAAAGTGTGGTAGATGATCTGCTACCACCATTGCTCCAATCTAGATTGGGTGGAGTCTGCTGTGCTATACACCAGATTGGATGGCCATATCCAGAATTGGGCAAATGTGGGCTAGTACAGTTTGAGGAAAGTTCTAAAGCTAACTGAAGCTTCTTTCCACAGGTTACTCACACCTGGTCTAAACTGTCCATTGCCTTGGCTCATATGTTATCTTTATGCAATGTCCAAGTTGTAAACTTTTGCAATTTGTTGTTCTTTAACAGCAGCTCAATTCTCACATTTGGTGCCTTTAGCTCATTTCTTTTGGAGAATTGCAAACATTGGTTTTTGGGGGGTTCGACAGAGTTCTTTGCTCATGTGCCCAATCCTCTAGAATAGATGCTACTTCCAAGTTCATGGAGGATATCCAAATGGTAAATAATGAGCAATCCTCCTATGGATGTTGAAATAATATAATCAAGAGAGCATCAAAATGGAACCCTGAGAAATTCCTTGTGGAAAATGCTTTCATCATTTTAACACCAATCATGTGCACTACCAGAACATTTGATCTCTATTAAATCAGTTCACTGAGGATATCGAGCTCAATCTAGGAACATCTTCAATATGCACTCCTGTTCCTTAAAAGACAGAATGAGGGGTCCTTAAGAATCATAACAAATTATCACTAATGATATCTGCTCTCCTCAATCCTGTTTGAAGAATTTAGCGCTATCAAGATGATATTAGAGGCAGTAATGGTTAACTCTCCAGGAGCTTTCCCAGGCAGCTCAATAGTCTTATCATTACAGGAGTCTTTGCCTGGCTTGTGGCCCATTGTAACCACAGCTGATACGTAGAATCTCTTGGAAATAGCCCAGCACTAACAATTTGCTGAAGACCTTTGCCATGAAGACCTTGACCACGGATTGGCAACACCATCCTCCCTCGTACTCCTCAGTCTAAATTAGAGTTCAGCCACAGTAATTGGCTGAATTAGAGCATCTGCATTGTTTTTCAGTGCATAATCTTCTCAGTTACTCTCAGATAGGAGCTGTTCCATGAAAAAAAGCCAGCATCCATTTAGCTCACCTCCTTAGTCATTGTATGCTTAAGACTTGTTTACTAATCATAAATCAATTAACCTACAACATATCTAAAATATGAAAAGTGAAAAATACCATGGGTGGAGAAATATTAGGACTATAGATCCACATCATATGTTGCTGTCAAGCATGCTATACTACCCACATAGCTTCATTCTGTGCTCAGAGGTTGGAACAGTGCTGGTTGTGTATCAATGTGAAATGATCACTTCCTCTCCCTCCTCTTCCCACAGCTACTGTCGAATTCCTTGTGATTTGGTTTAGGGGAGACGGCACACAGGAAAGCTTTAAAGAAGTCTTGTTTTCTCTGGAGCTGCCTTTGGGTAGCACAGGGAATGCAATTTTGGTATGTTCCTGCATTATGCTCTGCAAGGTATCTCTGCAGGTTTTGGGATCTTTCACTCATTCCACTTCCCTGTAGAAAAAAATGTAATTGCTTTTTAGCCCTGTATTTAATGAGATGTCAGATTATAGCTTGTAAGGCAGTTGATTGATATTTTCCCTTCAACAATTCATGTTTTGCTGGGCAGGAAATTCAACAATAGAGAAGGAGGATGGGGCAGTTAAGGTTATGACTGTTAGATGGCAGTGATGTACTACAATAGGCTCTTTGGACAAGAAAGGTACAGAGGGTCATCCATGGACTCCTTCAAGGAAGACTGTTTGTACGGTAGGCTTGGACTAGTAACAGCAGAGGGGTGGGGGTGGAATTTGATATGGTGCATTTTCATGCATGGGGGGCACAATGTGCTATCACACCACACATATTCCCCTTGAGGTAGACAGCATGCAAACTTTGTGCTGCCTCCCCATCTGAATGAGTTCAGTGTGCAGTTCGACTGCAGAATGTGTTCCTGACTAGCTGCATCCTCAACAGGGGGCTCAGTAAGAGTAGATAAATGCACAACGAGCCTGGTCCACTTGTAAATAACCTTCCCCTGGGGAACTGCACTAGTGCAAAAGGAGATGCTGTTGCTCTAGAAGGCTTGGCCACAAGTAAAAGTACAGCAAGTGGAGCAACAGGCAAGATGAGAGAGGAATCTCAAGATTTCTGATGCTAGTCCTGGGGGCACTGGTGATGGGGGTGGTAAAGAGGAGACACGCCATGTATTCACAGGGTTGGTGGGGGAAGTAGGGAGGAAAAGGCAAGGAGGTCCTCAAAGAGCACACTAAGAAGGGAATGGAAGCAGCTGACCAGAGAGGTCAATTCCTGAGGTCTAGCCCTGAGATACCAGCAGCAGTCAGCAGAAGTTCAATGGCCTCACAGGTTGGCCAAGGTTAGTGAGTACATTTTCACATGACTTTACTGACTCGCCACCTCGTGCGGTTCAATGTACCACAGACCCATCACTTACCCATCAGATAGCAGGGCTCATGCTGACATTTACATATTTCACCTCACCCCCACACAAGTACCCATCCTGCCAGTCTCTCATCCAATTCTCATTGCATCCACTTACCTCCAGGTATTCAGCTAAGCCATCCAAACACCTTGCAACACATTCACTGACATTTTTCCCTCAGAGAACTAGCGTGGCTCAGGATGTACCAGCATCCCTGAGCTTTGTGGAGGCGATGATGCTCTGCAAATGGGGGTGGCTGTGATTGAAGCTGTAGTATCTCGCATCTCTGAGAACATTCGGATGATGGTTATGTGGTAACCTTATTCTGTTTCTCAAGTTCCACCTCATTTTCATCCTGCTATCTCACATTAAGTGCAAACCACAGATAGTATGACCATGAACCTCTCCCATTCCAGCGCACTTTTCCCTTTTGTATTTCTGTTTTCAGATACATAGGAACTGCCACCTGGTCAGCCCGTGCAGCATCAACATGAAGGATAAGAGCTACCTCATACCTCTGGTGAAGAAGCACAAATACTTAATCTGATACCTTCAAACAACTGCGGCTCAAATTCTAGAAGGAAGCGTGGAGTCAGGATTAGCATGTGGTGAGTCAGCAGCACAAGTGGACGACAGCCAGGCCAGAAGGAAAGGATAGTTTGCCTGCCAGTTCACTGGAGAGTGAGGTTGCAGATGAGTTCTATTTCAGATAACTCAGGTGAGGAATTTGATGGGTGGCACAGAGGAGAGTGTTGATGGGTACACAGTGAAATGTTCAGTGCAGTAGAAGGCCAACCATATGGCTTCTTGCAGCTGTCAAGATGCATACAAGAGTCTGGCTCCAACTCACCACAAGGTCTCACACTGTGGAGTTTGGAGGCCATCCTTTGCAGAAGTGTTGGCCAACTCCATGACAAAACTTGAAGATCCCCCATGATGCAGTGTCCGATAAGTGATATCTCAGTTTCCTTCGTAGCACAGGCAGAAGTCACTCATTGTTTCAATGCAGCACTGGCAACTCAGATGGAGGTCATAACAGCCATCCTTTCCTTCACAGTTCCTATGCTTAATTTCCAAGTAAGAAGTTTAACAACACCAGGTTAAAGTCCAACAGGTTTATTTGGTAGCAAAAGCCACACAAGCTTTTGAAGCCTTAAGCCCCTTCTTCAGGTGCAGAGCAGATCAAAGGCTAGAAATCTTGTGGTGAGTAACTCACCTCCTAACTCCACAAAGCCTATCCACAATCTTCAAGGCACAGGTCAGGGATGTGATGGAATACTCTCCACTTGCCTGGATGAGTGCAGCTCCAACACCACTCAAGAAGCTCAACACCATCCAGGATGAAGCAGCCCGCTTGATTGCTACCCCATCCACAAACATTCAATTCCTCCACCATCGATAAACAGTAGCAGCCATGTGCACCATCTACAAGATACACGACAATAACTCACCAAGGTTCCTTAGACAGCACCTTCCAAACCCACGACCACTACCATCGAGAAGGACAAGAGCAGCAGATGCCTGGAAACACCACCACCTGGAGGTTTCCCTCCAAGTCACTTACCATCCTGACTTGGAAATATAATCACCATTCCTTTATTGTTTCTGGGTCAAAATATTGGGATTTCCTCCCTGACAGCACTGTGGGTGTATCTACACCTTAATGACTGCAGTAATTCAAGAAGGCAGCTCACCACTACATTCTCAAGAGCAACCAGGATTGGGCAATAAATGCTGGCTGAGCCAGCAACGCCCACATCCCGTAAAATGAATTTTTAAAAAGCTGAATGCATATTTAGCTGGAAATGATTAAAACAGAGAATTAACAGAACCGGTGTGGTCCAAAATGTAGTTAGTGCTTTAGCATTAGAGACTGTTTAATGGCATGATCCACCCATTCTGCATGCTTTCAGCAGAGCTCGACTGACAGGGAGCTAATGTAGATGTGCCATGTGTATACTGGAAGCAGCCAGAAGTAAGCTGGCCAACATTCATCTGATTTCAGGGCATCCAGAGCACCAGCAGGAGCAGTGTTACAGAGACAAGTCTTATGGCCTAGGAGCTTAAAAGCCCACTATGGCAAGTTCTAAAGTCAAATTCATTAAATGTGATTATTTTTGGCTTAGCAGTACTTTCTTTTGAAAACAACCATGAAAGTTACTCAATTGCCGCATAGAGCCAACTGATTCGCTCATGTCCCTCAGGGGAACCTGCCACTCCAGCACGTGGCTCCAGGCCCACATTATATGCTTGACTCTAAATACCTCAGGGGATCTGGCAATGGGCTTTGCCAGTGTAACCCACATCCAAGCAAACATTACAAAAACAATTCAAGTCTTGGAAAGTGGTAGATGGGGAGGAGCAGAATATTTAAAATAGGAGAATGTGGAACTTGTTAGCTGAATGTTGTTGAGAAGCACAGTATAAATGCTTCTAAGGGGAAGCTAGATTGGCATCTGAGGGAAAAGGAAACAGAGGGTTATGCAGGAAAAGATAGATCAAGAAGGATGGGAGGAATATGAGTGGTGTATAAATGATGGCATGGACTGATAGGGCTGAATGGTCTGTTTTTCTTCAATGTCATTTTACGTATTGGAGTAGGGAGGGTCAGCAGGTTGGAGGGGGGTGAGCAGATGAGCAGAGAAGTGAAGGGAAACAAGTACTGGCCTTGGCTCAGATCAACACAAGCTTGTCCAAATTTAGAAAGGAAATAGTGAGAAACTCTCTGTGGTTGTTTCAGAGTTGAGGATATTCTACAAAGTGGAATTAATGGAAGTCTGCAGCCAATGTGGAAAAAATAAATAGAAAGCACTAATCAAAGCAAAACAAAAAGCAACAGTAGCATTCCAACAAATGCTGTGATTACAGATTGAATGGTAGTTTCCCTGCTGGGAACATTATTGCTCTGAACATGTAAACATTACCCAACAACTGTTTTCAACACATCTCGTAGGGAGTAAAAAGATTGCTTTGCGTCAGAGAGCAAAAGCTTAACATTACTTTATAGTCCTCTCTTTTTTCTAAATGGCAAACATTAACCTTGTTCTGCCACTGGCTACAGTTCTATACTTAGATCTGTTCGTGTACATACCCTGCAAGTGAACAATATAAAGACTTCAATAAATAAGGTCTCAATGTGCTAGCTGAAATAACATGGAGTGAAGTGAAAATCAAAACCTTTATTTGTTGCGTTAAGCAATATGACATTTTGAATTATGTCACTTAACTAACATTCCTGTAAAATACCAAGTTCCATGATTTCTTTAAATCTGAAAAGCTATTTTTCAAAGAGCACATACTGAAGGATGTCAGAGAAAATATAGGTCATCATCTGGCCATGTGAAAATCTTGCAGTGGCTTGCAATTATATGGTGGATCAATATATGGGTGTGTATCGCAGTATCTTCAGCTGCCTGGTCAATACGAACATCAGTGCCCTTCCAAATGCAATTAGTATTGGCACAGCAGACTCAAAGATAGCATTAACCAAATCAAATCTTCTAACCAAGCTGTGGCTTTACACCCTTCAGGCAAACATTTCACAGCATCCCTTCACAGCTGACCTATATAGAAATTGCCAATGTATTTCTGAATATCCACTTTATCCTCCTGCGGCTCCATTTGAATAAAGTCTCTGGCCAATTTTAGATTGCACTGTAGCGGAGATCTGTGCTATAGCAATAAAAACACTTGAATTTGTTGATTTTTCTCACTAGAGCTCTGGACAAATGTCATAGCTCATTTAGTTTTCTGGTTTTGACGCACATTAATATAATGACAGCAATGAAAATGAAAAAATAAAACTTGTTCATCTAATGGAAATGACAACATGTAATCACATTGGCTTTCTGAACAGCAAACATACGACAATACTCAACAGGACTCAAATGACTGTTGCCCTCTGTACATGTCAGATCAGCCTTGATCTAATTGGAACGGCAGAGTGGGCTTTAGGGGCTAAATGGCCTAATCCTGTTCCCAAGTTCCTAAGACTTAAATTAAGCAACTAACAATTACTTTTACACTCCAAAAATTAAGGGTGGGATTTTCACCTCCGGGAACCAAGTGCGGTGGCAGGCAGAAAATGTGGCCTTTTCCCCACCAGCCACAGTAATGGGTTTTTGCACCCAATTGTCCTCCTCCCACTTCATTAAATATTCATCAATATGCTAGAGTATCGATGGGCGGCCTATGATTCGCCCATGCCACCATGACATCAGCAGGTTATCGCACTAGAGGCCATATTTAAACCGCACCTGCACATACATCTTTCAATGTCTGAAGCCCAGGACTGCCATAAGACAGAGATTGCCAACAAGGGGAAGAAGCACACAGTCCCAAAGTTTACTGATATCTCCCCAGAAGACCTTCCAAGATCTTCTGTACACAAATGTAACCAAGTGGCTTGGGAGCTGGTGTCTGTTTCAGTGAGTGCCAACTCCACCCAGAAGAGATCAGCTATACAGTGTAGAAAACACATGAATGATCCCACCTGCACAGCCAGAGAAAGTTAACCTTCTCATGACTCTGAGCTCTCACTTTCATAAGCCCCTCACATGTTCGCATGATCAAACTCCACAGGGATCTCATATAGTCTTGTGCCAGAACAGGGACATCACCATTCACTATCCCACACACACACACCTTGACATCTCCACCTCACCTCACATTCTGTGCAGCTCACATACTCATCCAGAACATAGCTCTGCTTAGCGTACACATAACTATCCTTATCGTCTGCCTTGGCATGCCTCATGCTTACAATTACTCCATCTCTCTTTATACAGACCAAGCTCGCCACTAATAAAAGGGTGGAGTCCCAGACCGATGGAGGCATGACAGAGATCAGGGGCCTCACCCAGAATGAGGAGAGTGCCCTTCACCTGGACAGAGAGGACCGGGACTTTGTCTGCAGCGACAGTGAGCTCAGCAGTGCACACCCAGGTGAGGACCCTGCACCACCTTACCTTTCAGACTGCGAGACTCTGACTGCAATGTGATGTTTAGTATTTTGATGCCACACACTAATTATTTCTACTGCCTTTCATAGGCACCACTGCCAGGGGCCCTAGGGATACTGAGAGCCAACCTCTCAGTTCCTGTCCCCGTGACACCTTGGGTGAGGATCCTGAGGATGCAACAAATGACGGCCCATCATAGTGCTCACCCACACCTTCCATAGTGCTCACCCACACCCTCCACCAACACAAAGACAAGCACCACAGTGGGACCTAGATCCAGAACAGGCAAGTGGGGACAAGGTATTCTTTTTCAGGTTGGTGACCTGTATCCAGTGGGGTTCCAGAGGGATGAGTTCTAGGACCACAATTGTTTACAATATATATTAATGACTTGGAGGAAGGAAGCGAATGTAGCCAAATTTGCAGACGCCACAAAAATAGGTGGAAAGGCAAGTTGTAAGAGGGATACAAACAGTTTACAAAGAGATATTGACAGGTTAAGCAAGTGGGCAAAAAGTTAATAAATTGAGTGTAATGTGGGAAAATATGAAGTTGTTCATTTTGGAAGGGAAGACAAAGGACAGAGTATTATTTAAATAGGAAAAACTGCAGAAAGGTGCAACGCAAAGGGACTCGGGGCTATTTGTTAACAAAACACAGAAAGCTAGCACACAGGTACAGCAAATCATCAGGAAAGCTAATGGAATGTTGGCCCTTACTTCAAGGGGGTTTGAGTATAAGAGTAGTAAAGTCTTGCTGCCACTATACAAGATACTAGTGAGACCACATCTAGAGTACTGTGAACAGTTTTGGTCCCCTTATTTCAGGAAAGATATTATTTCATTGGAGGCAGTTCAGAGAAGGTTCACTAGGATGATCCCTGGTATGGAGGGATTGTCTTATGAGGAAATGTTAAAGAGCTTAAGACTACTCATTGGAATTTAGAAGAATGAGAGATGTTCTCATTGAAATATGTAGGATTCTTAAGGGGCGACAGGGTAAATGCTGTGTGATGATGCTGTGCTATTGATACATCTTATGTAGAATGTTTTAGGTTCAGTTTTGGTTTACAGTATGTCGGTATGTCTGAAAGGAATGCAGCTCAGATGCTGAGAAAGCACGATAATTACTCATTTCATCCATGTAGTGTCTATTCAGCAGAAGACTAATGTTTACAAAAGAAAATATCCCCTGTTTGTTTTTAATTAAAGAAATGTGTGGTGCTAGGTTTGTAGCAGAGAAATGGTTTCTGGTTAGAGCGAGTTGCTGACCAGAGCTTTTTAAAGGCAGAAGTCCGCTTTCTCTCTCTCTCCACAAAATCTCCAATCTCTGTTAACCCAAGTTATAGTAAGTATATCTGCAATTGATAACTGCATTTTAAGAAATTTACGTCTATAGGAGGAATGCTGCTTATCTGGAACTGAAATAGTAGTAAGTTAGAAATTAGAGTTGTTTCTTTTCATATCGATTGTTCAACTGTTAAGAACGAAACTGCTTCCTTTTGTTATAGTTATGCTTAATCAATGTTATGCATAAAGCGTGTTTTGATAAAAGATCCCTAACTTGTCAATGAAATTAGTCCTGGAATGAAGCATTCTTTCCTCACACTTATGCCAAAATTGAACATTTGTTGGGGTCTAGTCTCACTTTATAATATACCTTGGGGCTCTGGTCCAGAATCCTAACAGCTGGAGGATGTTTCCCCTCAAGTGCACATGAGGAATGTCTGTTCAGTCATGACCCTAATTGAATGGTGGAGCAGGCCCCAGGGGCTGATTAACCTACTCCTTTTCTCATTTCCTATGGTCTTATGGTCACTACTGACCGCAGACTGACATGCGCCCTCCCCCTCCTTGGGCTGGACAAAGACAATCCAGGAGGTGGCATGGTTGCACTGTTGCTTCAGTGCCAGGGACCCAAGTTCTATTCCTGCATTGGGCAACTGTGTGGAGTTTGCACCTTCTCCCTGTGTCTAGTGGGTTTCCTCTGGGAGCTCTGCTTTCCTCCCACAGTCCAACGACATGCAGGTTAGATGGATCAGCCATGATAAATGCGCTGCATTACGGGGATGAGAGAGGTGGGCCTGGGTGAGATGCTCTTTGGAAGAATCAGCGCCGACACAATGGGCCGAATGGATTCTATGGTTTTCAAGCCATTAATTCAAACCTTTAATTAAGCGCTTCTTCAGTCAGCAATCTTGTAATACGACCTGGGACTCCTTCAAGAGTGCTTTTCTTGACTCTCTTTACTATGTGGCCACAGGATGTTTTTAGCCCAGTCAACCCTGCTGCTCCCAGTCTTGTCGGCATTCAACATTCCCCAAATTCTCACCCTCCTGTGCATCCCCCCCCCCCCCGCCAACCCCCCCCCACCCAAAGTCAAGCCTCTGCTTTCCAGCATCTTCCCTTGCCTATTTCTCGTCTCCCATCCACCAAGTCAAATTTTTAATCTGTGGCACGTTAGAACCTACTGGTACTTTCCCGCTAGTCTGGTATATGGAGCCTTGCCTGAGATACCGCCTGCAAGTCGCGTGCTGAAGTCTGGCACAGAGTCTGTGGAGGCATAAGCACAGCATAATGCAAGGTAGAAGAATTTACTTCGAAGTTGCAAGAGAAGTTGCTTATATCCAGTCGTGATGCACATCAGTCTAATTATACTCTGACATGCCTTCTGATGCAGTGTCGGGCGTGATTCCGGTGAGTTGTCTTGATAATGAGCATTCATAGGGGAGGAGATGGCCTAGTGGTATTATCGCTAGACTATTAACCCAGAAACTCAACAAATGTTCTGGGGACCCGGGTTCGAATCCTGTCAAGCAGATAGTGGAATTTGAATTCAATAAGATAAAAATATCTGGAATTAAGAATCTACTGATGACCATGAAACCATTGTCAATTGCCGGAAAAACCCATCTGGTTCACTAAAGTCCTTTAGGAAAGGAAATCTCCCATCCTTACCTGGTCTGGCCTATATGTGACTCCAGAGCCACAGCCATGTGGTTGACACTCGACTGCTCTCAGGCATGAGGGATGGGCAATAAATTCTGCCAGCCAGTGATGCCCATGTCCCACAAATGAATATATTCAATTGCCTTCCAAACATGGCTCAACAGGTCATTGAAGGCTGGAACTGACAATCAGAACCGACCTTCCTGCCGATGGAAAACTGACTCTTTGGCTCCCACAATATTTTTCACTCTTGCTCCCCATGGGCAAGAGTGAAAAATTCCAACGTAATTTTCTTCAAGTGCTGACTTAGTTTGAATTTTCAGAATTTTGCATGTTAATCTGCCAATGTAAAACAATTGCACATTTTCAATGATCTTATGAAAGTCAAATGCTCATAGTTTCACTGTTATACATTTGCAAAAGTCAAAGGATATGATAACAAGGATTAGTACTATAAAATGCATGTCTATCTCATTCTTAGAAACTAACTGACTACTGCAGGAGAAAAGAATACTGGTTGATTGAGAAGTCAACTCTGATGGCCAGAGTGAAAACAACAGGGAACTATGGACTCCCAAAGCTCCCAGATATTTCAAAAAAGCCACAAGGCCTCAACATATTCCTTTTGTTTGGAATATGTTGAGGCCTTCTTAACTGCCCATTAAAAACCTAATTTTAAGAATCTGTGCTAATTTGGAGACTCAATTGCCAGATGTGCATATAGTTAGTGGCTGGAATGTCTCAGTTTTGCACAAATACTAATTTGGATTATGAATTTGCAAATCCAATTTGGAGCTTTGCCCCACTGGGGAATTCAGGCATGCAGATCAATGAGGTCCTCAGGATTTTCCATCTATATACAAACCTTATGGTATCCACTGACCTCCAATCTGAATTTACCATACAAGCTTCCGATGGGAAATCTCCATACTGGATTTGCAAATTTGTAAAATATACCTTCACACCACTGCAGGTTTGCTGGCTTGGGATTTACCAACAGTTCAAATGCTTAATTATTTCGGAGTTAGAAGACCTGAAAACATTAAGTATTTAGGTGTTTGTTGGTTACAGATGAAGACCATCTGCTACAGCTAGAAAGATCTGTCATGTTGTCAAACTAATTACAGAACTAATATGAGTAGAAAGAGGATATTCTTTAGTAATAGAGACAGAACTTTCTAATCATTATATTTTGGCATGAGAATCTGCTGTATTGAAAGGCTTGCAAGTCTGTTTTTATGCTACGCTGGGTAATTATGCAACCTCACAGAGCTCAAACAACATAAATCATTGCATGATATGCTGATCTCATCAAAATCATTGGTTACTGTTATTCTACATAACTGCTTTCAAAAAGATGAGAAAATGTCTGACTGCATGCAACTGACTATATCTAAAAAATAACAGTGGAACATAACAGATTTAAGGTCCTGCTCATGGTGCAAGAGTTAATACACAATTTTCCAGGGCATTTATTTTTCTTGTGGATAATACATAGCATTGAATATACATGTAGGGTCTTCGATAATAGCTGGCACTAAGCTACACGACATAATTCAATTGGTTAGCTCTCATGGCATCATAAGCGTGGGAGAGAAGCTCTGTGGTTTATGAACGTCAGTAGAACTGCAAGATTAAATTACAGCTTTGTAACTCAGTACCTAATAATAATAATAGTAATAATACTGTTTGCATTGCACAGTGATCCAAGATTTTGATCAGCCTTTCATTAAACCTTCCAGGTTAGTTTTAAATATTAAATTTTTAAAACTCACTTCACTATCCATATGCAAATTCATTTCAAGTACATCACTTGTTTGTTAAAAAAATTACATGAAAATGAACTGTAACAATAAAAGAAAATTATCCTGTCACAGAGATCTAATTTTACTTAAAATATGTATCAAAAACTATTTCAATGCAATAAAATAATCAGTGAATGCATATCCTCACCCATACATCAAACTCCTGTTGAAAGTTCTTATCGAGAAGTGAGGTCAGAAACCAATCTGTCCTGCATCGGAGGAATTGTAGCCTTTTCTCAGAACACATAACACTGAGACAGGTGGTGATTCTCACTGCTCCTGACACTTTTGTCAAAATTCTTTGGCAGCAAACTTTGGCAAGAAAGATCTATTCATCAAATGCCATTCCTGACTGGTTCAATAATCTCTGTACTCTGAAGGAATCATAGAATCATACTATCCCTACAGTGCAGAAGGAGATCATTCAATCCATCGAGTCCGCACCAAGGCTTCGACAAAGCATTTCACCCAGGCCCAATTATGATCCTTAAGTGGTCAATTAACTGCCTCAACCTGCCGTCACTCCTATATAATGGGTAACAGGAGAGGTCTGAGCCCAACATGTAGCCCAATAGGCCTAACCCTACAGGCTGCTGGTCAGTGAAGGGGGCATGTAAACTTCCCAGGCCCCCTGTGTCAATTGCCACAGTTATGACTCCTCATGTCCAACCTCCCATCCTCTATATCCAACATGCCCCCCACTATTACTCCCCCTCACAAGAACCTGTCAGCCTGGCCCAGGAGAGGTCAGTGTTCGATATCGGGGGTCCATCACATAATGCCACCTCCTTGGCCTATCTACAGTCCCAGCAGTGACACCCGCTCCTGTTTGGCAATGTTGGTCTGCAGAGTTGCCAGCATCCAATTGCTTTGCAGCTCTATGTGGTGGGACTTCTTCCTGGGGGCGGAGGGAAGTCCCACCTCATACAAATTAAAGGCCTACAAAAAAAAATCAAAGAAAGAACAGCCAAGTCCCCCCCACCCCCGCCGATAAAATTTAAGCTGGGATGTGGGAGTCCCACTCTCAGTGTAAAATCCAGCCCATGGTGATGGAACTGAAAGTATACAGGATATTTTATGCTTTAGAAGTGAGCTACTCAGCCTTAGCAGTACAATAAAAAAATGAATAAATATACTTTGTCTGTAAAGGCTCATAGATTGACTCTCAGCATTATTCTGTGACTTTGAAATCACTATATATGATGGAAGTTGAAGCTGAGTACTTCAGAATACTCATGTCAACTTTTTAAAATTATAATATACATATTTTCATGTAGATTTTATACTGGAGGAGATTTTTTTATTACTTGGAAATTGAAAATGCTCTCATTTCAGATTCCGTGTGTCAATATTTTAAGTCAGAATAACAAAATTAAGTGCAAATGTCCTTCTGTCCTCAGAAGTTACCACTGTAACAATTTTCTTCTCCTGCACCAGTCATCCTTGGAACTTCTTTCAATCAATTTAAGAAAGAAAAATCGATTGGAAGTAATTTTGGTCCGAAAGTCCAGGTCTATTAGAAACAAGATGGGATTATACAAACTCTGTTCCCATGGGATCTTGGTTCTGTTGGATTTGAATCCAGACCTCAGATGAAGATCAGTTTCTAATCCACTACACCACACCCTCCCTCCCTTCCTCTATTTCAATGCATGTTGGAATTAAAATCACCCCCTTTTTTTTAAAAACACAACATTTTTTTTTTCTCAAATGTTCTCACTGGATTTATTTCCAAGCTCGACAGTTCATTGCTATTGAAAGGCAAGATAGACTCACTGGACCACTCTCATAGATAAATATTTAAAGGTGATCCAGTATAATAAAAGGGAGCAATGGCTAGGCCAAAGGGAAAATAAGTCAACTAATTAACTGCACACAAACATTGCATGATGTTCCCTTCTTCTAAATACACAGCTATAGATTACTATTTCCCAAGATACTACCAATGTTCAATAAATACTAATGAAAATACCTGGAGTGGCAAATTCACTTTATTTACTTTTAATTGTCCTCTTACTGAAGATTAGCACAGTATTAAGGGACTATTTTAAATACAAGGGGTTGGATTTTTCAACCCCACCAGTGGTGCCCATCATCACGAGCAGGACAGAAACATTTGGAGGGCAGCCCAAAGCCAACTGACTTATATTATTCAAATTACATATTATTCATAACATATTACTCAGTTGTGGGTGTGTACGATGTACACCTCCAATTGTTCACAATTAATATAGTTAATTCAATGGTATTATGCAATAAAACCTTTATGCTATGGTTTTGCTTTCCACTGAAAACTTATATTTATGACAGAATTGTTTTGAAACAACAGGTATCTTGAAAACCAGCAATGGTAATACGTTGATTTTAGATTAAGCAAGATGCCTCACCATATTACTAAGCAGAAATTCTGTTTTGAAATAGCACTAAATATCCAGTTCTAAGAGTGCCCTCAGAGTTCCACTCTACAGTGAACCTGCAGCACATCCACAAACACGAGGTACTGGTGAGGACATTAGCACATAATGAACATCCTTTGGAAGCATGCATAACAAGCAGATTATGAGTCAATCAGCATGCAAAGCTAATTTGTTGCCAGTTCAAAGTTCACGTTTCACAACCGTGCACAGCTGAGCAATTAAACACTGAACACTGCAGTTGTGGGAAACCAAACCAAAAAGAGAAAATGCCAGAGAAACTCAGCAGATCTGGCAGCACCTGTGGAGAGAGAAAATCATTTTTCAGATAACATCTTGAGTTAATGTTACGAGTCCTTATGACACTTCTTCAGAGCTAAAGAGAGGAAGAAATGTGTTGAATCATACATGAGAACAAAGAATAATAGAGCACAAAAACAGGCCCTTTGGCCCACCAAGTCTGTGCCAACACAGATGCCTCTCTAATCTAATATTTTCTTGCTCTATGTGGTCCATATCCCTCTATTCCCTGCCTATCCATGTATCTATCCAGATGCCTCTTGAATGTTGCTATAGAATCTGCTTCCACAACCTCCTCTAGTAGTGTGTTCCAGGCATTCACCACCCTCTGTGTGAAAAGCTTGCCCCTTACATCTCTTTTAAACTTTCCCCCTCTCACTTTCAACCTATGGGGCGGCACAGTGGTTAGGACTGCTGCCTCACAGCGCCAGGGACCTGGGTTCAATTCCAGCCTCGGGTCACTGTCTGTGTAGAGTTTGCACATTCTCCCAGTGTCTGCGTGAGTTGCTCCGGTTTCCTCCCACAGTCCAAAGATGTGCGGGTTAGGTTGATTGGCCATTAATTGACTCCAGTGTCGGGGGATTAGCAGAGCAATGTGTGGGGTTATGGGAATAGGGATCTGGGTGGGACTGTGGTCGGTGCAGACTTGATGGGCCGAATGGCCTCCTTCTGCACTGTAGGGATTCTATGGTGCCCCCGAGTAATTGACCCTTCGACCCTGGGAAAAAAACTCTGACTATCCACTCTATCCAAACCTGTCATAATCTTGTAAACCTCAATCAGATCCCCTCTCATCTTCCGATGCTCCAATGAAAATAATCCAAGTTTGTTCAACCTTTCTTCATAGTCCATATCCTCCAAACCAATGCATCAACATCCTTCCAGTGTGGCGACCAGAATTGTACACAATACTCCAAATACGGCCTAACCAAAGTCCTCTACAGCTGCAACATGATTTTCCAATTCCTATACTCAATGCCCAACCGATGAAGGCCAGCATGCCATAGGCCTTCTTAACCATTTTGTCCACCTGAGTTGCCACCTTCAGATAACTGTGGATCTGCACACCTAGATCCCTCTGTATGCAAATATTTCTAAAGGCTCTACCATTTACTGTATGTTGTAAATGACTGGTACTGATCCAAACCAGTCTTATATACCTTAAAATGGAACTCCAGTTCGTACCAGTAATTTGCCAAGTTTTACTGGATTTTCCACTGGACTGGAAGCAGTACCATCAATAAGGAATTTAAGACTGATGCCATATGACCAGAAACAAAGGAAAGCCACAAGCAGGAGAGCTGGAGGCTGAAGGCAATCAGCACACAGATGCACAAAGAGAATGCAGACAGAGACAGAAAGAGGAACACAGAATTAGTGTGAGGAGAACCCATCAAAGCTCTACGTAAAGATGAGTTTTCTGTTTGGCAGTAAGATAAAAGAAACAGAATTCCAGAACCTCTTGGGGAAGTGATGAAGAAGAGCTGAAAGAGACTGAATCCTAGAAAGTAGTATAAACGGCTCGGGCATGCAAAACAGCTGAGACTTTGTATCTAAGTACCAGATCGTGCAACGGGTGCTGTTGGCTGATTGGCTAAAAAGGAACTCTGAAAAGTTACACCATCAAGACTGATGTGACGCAAGTGTGAGAAGATTGATAGACATGTGCTGTGACTTAATCTGCTGCATGCTGCACAAACTCTCCATCGTGAGGGGACAGCCCTTAGCACCAGCTACAGGGCAAGCAGCTGAGAAACAGTAACCTGGTATAGAGGAGGAAGCAGCAAAATGGTGAGCTGGAGGAAGCAGGAAGGAAGAAGGGTGTAACCTGGACACCCCTTTCTAGCTGGGTTATCAAAGAACTCATTCAGGGGTGATACAATAAGCACAACTCCAATTCCCCAATCACCAACAGTACCACACTTTTCCTTCCCTCATCACTACCCATAAACAGCATCTGCTTGGCCACATTACCTATGGCGGCATGGTGGCACAGTGGTTAGCACTGCTGTCTCACAGTGCCAGGCACCTGGGTTCGATTTCTGGCTTGGGTCACTGTGTGTGGAGTTTGCACATTCTCCCCGTGTCTGTGTGGGTTTCCTCCGGGTGCTCTGGTTTCTTCCCACAGTCCAAAGGTGTGCGGGTTAGGTGGCTTGGCCATGCTAAATTGCCCCTTAGTGTCAGGGGGACTAGCTAGGGTAAATGCATGGGGTTATGGGCATATGGTCTGGGTTGGATTGTGGTCGGTGGAGACTTGATGGGCGGAATAGCCTCCTTCTGCACTGTAGGATTCTATGAATGTTTTTAAAAATTACAAAAATAAAAGCCACCATAAAATAAACATTCCAAACCAAATTTATGTGTGAAATTGTGCCATATTGTATACAGTGTAAACAAATCACCTTTGTGGATTCCCTTAGTGTATGTCTTTGGTGCACCTTTGTCTGTACTGGTGTTTCTACAAAGTGTTATCATGGCTCAGCGGGGCTGGTAGAAGGCTGCTGACTTTCAGTGGGATAGACTGCAGATGGCCTTAGAGGTTGACCTCAAACATATGGACACTGCCAGGGTGGGAATGGTACGAGAACAAATCCCATCATCCTGAGAAAAGCACGTTTGTGCATCAAGGAACAATTGCCACATCCTTGGGCCGGTGCCTCAGCAATCCTAGCAATGTGTGGGAAAACAGACTGCGGAGGTGCTGTGGCATTCTGCAACTGTTTTACACATGGTTTCAAAGTCATGGTGGCAGCAGTCTGAGCTGGAGTGGTAGCATGCTAAGTACTTCTCTTCCACTTCCTCCCTTTCTTTTCTTCATCCCATGATTCTCTGTGGCAAGTCCTGCTTCCTTACAAAAATCAGGTTGTGGAGGGTGCAGCAGAACACACAAATTTGGAGGCACGCTTTAGTAGGTATTGTAGAGCTTTCCAGGCAGCACAGTGGTTGTATCAAGATGGTGATGGTTTACCTCCTGATGTTCCTGGTAGCATGCACTGTCCATGTGTATTCAGGTTGTGGAAGGGAGTTATGGATCATGTATAGAGTAGGAGGCCCATTGTCACACAGCCAACACCTACTAATTCATTGTGATGCTTTGAACATGGTGGTAATGGCCCACTGTCGGAGGCTGAAAGCATCATGGCTCCTTTCAGAACATTCGGCATTCACTGACATGCTGTTCTATATATTTGTGCAAAGTCGCACACTCACCGCACACTGAGGGAGTGGTGCCACTTGTGGTTCTGGTATATCACCCCATTGAGATATGGCACCTGTGGAGCGATGGGTGTGCAACTGCTGACACTCCGCACTATGGGGAAGCCTGGTAGACTGCAAGGCCGTGTGCCAGCTCCTCCTGCTGCTATCTAGCTAGAGAGAAGTTTACAAAATCCTCTTTCCCATTGTACGGGGCTTCCTATAGAAGCCCTACAGTGCAGAAAGAGATCATTAGGCCCATCAAGGCTGCACTGACAACAATCCCACCCAGGCCGTATCCCCATAACCCCATGTATTTACCCTGCTAGTCCCCTGAATGACTAAGGGGCAATTTAACATGGCCAATCAACCCAACCCGCACATCTTTGGAGTGTGGGAGGAAAACGGAGCACCCAGAGAAAACCCACGCAGATACAGGGAGCATGTGAAGTCCACACAGACAATGACCTGAGGCTGGAATTGAACACCGGTCCCTGGCGCTGAGACAGCAGTGCTAACCACCGTGTCACTGTGCCTCCCTGATACAGTGATACAAGGCAAACTGTGATCTTGGTAGTGTAACTGGTTCCCGCTAGTAAGGATCTGCTAGTGTAGAAATTGATCTTCACAGCCAGTTCATGTGCTGCCTTTGCTCTGCAATGTAGCTACAGATCTGAATGGAGGAGGTCACATCATTCAGTGACCACCTGCTTGATGAACTGCATCCAACTCAGCGACGACTCCTGCCAAAGGTGGAGGTAGAAGTGTTCCCTCAAGATCCGAAGGGGGGAGGGGGATTTGTGTGTGTGTGTGTGTGTGTTATGGGATTCTATTGCAAGCCCTCCACTGAATTCTTCAGACAGGTTTAGCACCATTCTCTCAACGACTCGCCCACCCCTCCCATCTCCTACCCCTCCCTTCACAGCCCTCCCTTCTGACTGCCCTGCCCCTCCCTTCCGACTCCTGAACCACTCCCTCATCCTGGAACATACCAAGGAACCTCCAGCATTGCCTTTCACTTACCTCTAGATAAGAGCACCCCATGATAATACCCCCATGGTCGGGCCAATGTTCACCATTGCAGTGGTCCATGTTGCCAGCATCTTGACCTTCTAGAGGTCTTGCTGCCCTTTGCTGTTCAGATCCTTGCTCCTCCCAGCCCTCTCTCAACTGACTATGAGCTTCCTTCACCTCATTACCAAGGCAGGGTTGCCTGCAACCTGCAAGATTGGTGCCTCAGTAGATGTGTGAATGAATTGAAGTGTTACATTTATTGAGCATATCCTTTACAGGTTTCCTTCCATCTCAAAGCCAGGCAGCCAGTGCTAAGCACTTCACCTGGCCTCCATCTAGACATGGCATTCCCACCCAGCCATTCCAGGCAAAAGACATCCTGAAGGACCAGAGATGGGTGTTCCTCTCATTCATACATCACTGCATATGGAGGCATTGCTCTTCATGTTCATGTTACATGGAGCCATGTGCAAGAAGCCTGACTTTTTTGCTCATCTTCACTACCCCCAAGACTCTATAGAGACCATTGCCATGGCAGCACAGAAAGACTAACCGCACAGAATGAATGGCAGCTCCACACCTTGCTGAGATCTCAATGTTACGGCGGCCATGAATAGAGAACAATCCTGCTGCAACATGGGCTTAACCATCGAGAGCAGCACATACTGACTGAGCATGGTTGCCATTCAGTTGTCTCATAATTATTAAGGTGTCCCTTTAGTCAGCCACATGTACTAACCGTGAACTTCACCCACCCAACAGGACACTTCTCCCACCTTGAAGGATCTCACTGACTGACTGCGTGGTCAAGGTCAGATTGTAATAATGGTGCGTTTCATTTTTCAAACTCACTCTACCACTTTCTACCTTCCCCCTATCACCCACCAACCTCCCCTTTTACTGTAGACCCACCCAATATCACCATTCATTCCCTCTGTCAGCTTTGAACTACCAACCCCAACCCCCACATTACCCTGGACCCTATCCATCTCCACGTCTTCCTTCCCCTCAGAGCCGACATGCATTACTGATGGGAGTGGAAGATTCCATCCATTGAGTGATAATACAATCTAACCACTTAGTCCCCAGCATGCCTGCGCTTGCACTCTTGCAAGCAGCGAAGGCAGCACATGCAATTCTAGCAGTCCTTTCTTTGGGACTCCAGGAATTGACAGGAGCAGCGCTATGCAGCCTTTATTTCTAAAAGACTAAGTTCAGCTAAAAAAAATGTTGACTTCCATAGCCTGTCCTAAGCCATTTAAAATTTTGACTAAGAGGGCCTCTCTGATAGGAAGCCAGAAAAACCAGCCACCATAAACATCAAGGGAACCTCTGCTGCACTATTCACAAATATCAGAAAGCTGGGCATGTCAGTACATATCTGTAAAGGAATTCATTCAATAATATGAAGCCCATCCCATTTCTACCTCCCTTTAGTTCTGAAGAGGAGTTATGTTGGACTCGAAATGTTAACTCTTCTCTCCCCACAGATGCTGCCATATCTGCTGAGTTTTTCAAGCAATTTGTTTTTATTTCAGATCTCAAGCATCTGCGGTATTTTGTTTTTATTCTAAATATTGCACTGTTCAGGGGCACAGAGACAATAATTGGCAGCTTTTAAATAATAGAAGTATTTACTTTATGAGGAAACTGACTACTGAGCACCAATGAAACTGGTAAATGATTATATTTAGTTTTTTCTAAGTCATTTTAAAATGCAGAACAGTGGCACAGAGGTTAGCATTGCTGCCTCACAGCACCAGGGACCCAGGTTCGAATCCAGCGTTGGCCGTGGAGTTTGCATGTTCTCCCACTGTCTGCATGGCTTTCCTCCGGGTACCTCCCACAGTCCAAAGATGTGCAGGTTAGGTAGATTGGCCATGCTAAATGTCCCTTAGTGTCCAAAGATGTGTAGGTTAGGGGGGTTAGTGGGATAAATACATGGGGTTAGCAGAGTAAATAGGTGGGGTTATGGGAATAGGGCCTGGATGGGATGCTCTGTCAGAGTCAGTGCAGCCTCGATGGACCGAATGGTGTCCTTCTGCACTGTAGGGATTCAATGATTTCCAGCTATTTATCAGGCTATTTACAGGTGGAGAACTTTAGTGAAAAATGCTTATTTTTGTGATAAACCCATTTTAGCTCTATCAATCAAACTGTACCTGGTTATCGTTCTTAAATATATAAGGAATAATATTAATGCAAAAAATGAGATCAAGTTATGTTGAAAAACACTGCCCAAAGTGGCATCGATTCAAGGAAGATTTTATGTTCAGTGATATACAAATAAGCCTGAGCAGACACTTGAACGAGAAATTGAATTCTGAAAACTATCACATTGCAGATGCACAATATAATTTGCGTCCCAATTGCCAACCGTGTTCAAAGCAGAAACTCTCCCCTTTAGAAACTTTAACCTTTAATGATATCTTGCATAATCTAAACATACCATGGACTGAATTTTACCAGAAGTCACACAGTTGGTCAAGTGGCGATAACTCTGTTTCAGCTGTTGGTGGGACCCAAGGATGCACATTGCTGGTGGTGGCCAATTAACTGGCTGCTGCTAAAGTCCAGGGAAGGCCAACAGCCCAACCCCAGGAGCTGAAACTCAATCAGAGGGCATTGAGTCAGGATGGTCAATGCTGCAGCAGAGCCTCTCAATGGGCTCTGCAGCGCACAAAAAAAAAGGTCCCAACCTCACCTTAGAGCCCACCATGAGGCTACCAGGCTTCACTGGGTAGGCTTCCCACAATACAGACAAAATTCCAAGGAGTTGGTAAATGGCCTTTAACTGGCTGAATTGGCCTCCTGATTGTGGTCAATCTGCCAACTTTCCCACCATGGCAAAATAGCACAGCAGTGGGAAAACATCATACACACCCCCAATGCCTTCTCATGCTACTTTGCCAGCCTGCCTGCCACCCAGTAGGTCCCTAAAGGACTAAACAAATCTAGTCCTTTTTCCTAGCTCTTGACATTCTCTTTGGCCACTTTATAGAAGGATATCTGCCTCATATAGAGATGGTCATCCAAGTTATCCAAGTCGGCCCGCAGCAATGATTTGCTTACTGATCCCTGCATACATTTTTGCATCAGCAAGGAAGTTAGGAAATTTCTCACTCAATGAGCTCTCACTCGGATTGTATATAAAAATAATAAACTCCAGAGTTTCCTGTGGGACCCCATTTGTAGGTGGGCTCCAAACAGATCCTCTCTCATTAATAATAACCCTTTGTTAATGCAATTCAGCCCACTATCCATCCAGTGTTCTATCTGTCTCATTATGCAATGAAAGCTGACTATGCATTACTTTGTCAGGCACTTTTTGGAAATCAATGTAAATGACATTTACTGGGCAATCTTTGTTCATTCGAATCAAGTTTGCAAAAGATCCAATTCGTGAAGTGGGACCTACATTGCTAATTCATGCTGGGTATCACTAATTCAATGCCAAATGATCACAGATCACATCATGTATAATGCTTTATAATAGCTCCCCTGCACCCAAATGGAAGGGCCCATTATTAACATTTTAAAGCAAGGCTGAGCTTGCCAATGCAAGACGACAAAAAAATTTCACAGCATTACAAACAAATAGGAGGAAAGCTCTCCTAGTGCCCTGGCCAACACCCATATTTCAATTAACATCACTAGAAACAGACTAATGGTGAAAATGGACAAGACTGGTAACTGAGCTCATGGATCATGATCGATAATTAACTCGTAGCGATGCAGGCAACCTGCAAACAATTCGAATGATTCGAATGATAATGGCATACAGCACATGGGCTGAGAGACTGCATGCCTCAGCAAAGGTGCCCCAAGACTACGTAAGGCTAAAACCAGTTAAAGTTTGCTTGCATTACTTAAACCCGGATTGCACCCTTTAAATGAGAGACAATATTCCGACTGCAGCAAGTGCTGAAAGTGGTTGAGGAAGCAGAAAGAATAATATGCTTTAAGGTTCTTCAATGTTGCACTAGAGGCCTTGGTGCAGGAGATGAACAGGAGGAGAGAGACTGTCTTCCAATAGAAGGCCAAGTGACACTGTGAAGTAAGTGGGAGCAGGTAGCCACGGAGGACAATTTAAAGAGCCTGGCACTGCGAGCACCTGGATGCAGTGTGGGGAAAAAAAATCAATTAACTCAAATGAGTAGTCAAGGCCAATTAATGCATCATCATGTACCTTTTTTTAAACAATAAGCCACACTTCTCAATTATAGATGCACAAAATTGTTACAGCGCAAAGAGAGACCATTCAACCCATCGTATCTGTGCCAGTTCTTCATAGTGCCATTCTCCTGCCTTCGCCCCTGCATGTTCTTCCATTTCAGGTAATTTGTCTAATTCCCTTTTGAATACTTCAATTGAACATGCCTCCACCACAATATCAGGCACTGCAATCCAGACCTGAACCACTCGCGGCATGAAAAATATTTTTCCTCATCTCACTTTTGTTTCTTTTACCAATTACTTTAAATCCATGATCTCTCATTCTCAATCCTCTCTCAAGTGGGAACAGCTTATCTCTAACTTCTCTGTCCAGATCTCTCATAACGCAAGAAAAAGAAACAGGAGTAGATTACGTAGCCCATTTAGCCTGCTCCATTATTCAATATGATTATGGCTAATCTTGGACTTCAACTCACTTTTTCCACCTACTCCCTATATCCTTTAAAGAGACCAAAAATCTGTCTATCCCAGCTTTAAACGTATTCAACGATGGAGCATCCACATCCCTCTGGGGTAGAGAATTCCAAAGATTCACAGCCCTTTGAATGGAGTAGTTTTTCTTCATCTCTGTCCTAAATGATTGTCCCCTTATTCTGAAGCTGTGTTTTAGACTCCCTAACCAGCAGAAACAATGTCTCAACACCCACCTTATCAAGCTTTTTTAGAATTTTATAGGTTTTATGGAATCACAGAACAGCCATAGAAAAGTTATAGTACAGAATAAGACCATTCAGCATATTATAACTGCATTGGCCAAAAAAAAGGAAAAATAAACTATTCACTCAATTTAATCCCACATTCCAGTCTCTGTCTGTAACCTTGCAGTTTCAGCTGGGGATCCAAGTACCTTTTAAATGTATTGAGAGTTTCAGCCTCAACCACCAACTTGGGAAGTAAATTCTAGATGCCCACCACTATCTGGATGAAAAGTTTTCCCTCATATCCTCTCTAATCCTTCTACCAATTACCGTAAGCGTATGCCCCTGGTAATTTATCCCTCAGCCAGGGAAAAAAAGTCTTTGTCTACCCTATCGAGACCCTTCATAATTTTGTACATCTCAAATAGGTGAGCCCTTAGCCTTATCTCTTCTAAGGAAAACAACCCCAGCCTATCCAATCTCTCCTCATAGCTGCAATTTTCAAGCCCTGGCAACATTCTTGTAAATCTCCTCTGCACTCTCTCCAGAGCAATTATGTCCCTTTGGTAACATGGTGACCAGAACGGTACACAAAATTCCAGTTGTGGTCTAACTAACGTTTTATACAGTTCCACCATTACATCCCTGCTCTGGTATTCAATACCTCGCTCAATGAAGGAAAGCATTCCGTATGCATTCTTGACTACCTTGTCCACCTGTCCTGCTACCTTCAAGGACCTGTGGATATGCACTTCAAGGTCTCTCATTTTCTCAGTCACTCTCAATATGTTCCCACTAATTGAATACTCCCTTGCTTTGTTTGCCCTCCCTTAACACTTTTCTGGGTTGAATTTGATTTTGTCCCTTCTCCATTTAATGAGATCACCTCTTTTTCTTCTAAACTGCAGAGAATATAAACCCAATTTATTTATCCTCTCTTCATAGGACTTCCAGGGACGAAGTTAGTCAATTTCTGCCGCATCAGTCTACCTCAATTATCAGCAAAGTGCAGGAAGATGTAATTTACAGTGTCATCAAATGGCATTTATTCACTAATAATTATTCACCATCTACGCGGAGATACTCATTTGAGTTCTGCTAGGACCACTTAGATCCAGACCTCATCACAGCTTTGATACAAATGTGGACAAAAGAGTTGAATTCTGCAAATGAGCAGAGAGTGAAGGCTCTTGACATCAAGACAGAATTTAATTGAATGTGACATCATGGAGCCCTAGCAAAACTGAAGAAAGTGGGAATTATAGTGAAAAAAGCCAAGATTTGTGACATAGTGGACAGTAAAGAAGGTTATCTAGGATTGCAACGAGTTCTTGATCAATTGGGCCAGTGGGCTGATGGAGTTTAATTTAGATAAGTGTGAGATGATGCATTTTGGTAGATTGAACCAGGGCAGGACTTACTCAGTTAATGGTAGGACGTTGGGGAGAGTTATAGAACAAAGAGATCTAGGGGTACAGGTTCATAGGTCCTCGAAAGAGGAGTCACAGGTGGACAGGGTGGTGAAGGAGACATTTGGCATGCTTGGTTTCATTAGTCACAACATTGAATACAGGAGTTGAGACATCTTGAAGTTGTATAAGACATTGGTAAGGCCGCACTTGGAATACTATGTACAGTTCTGATCACCCTACTATAGAAAGGATATTACTAAACTAGGAAGAGTGCAGAAAAGATTTACTAGGATGCTACCAGGACTTGATAGTTTGAGTTGTAAGGAGAGGCTGGATAGACTAGGACTTTTTCCCCTGCAGCGTAGGAGGCTTAGGGGTGATCTTATAGAGGTCTATAAAATAATGAGGGGAATTGATAAGGTAGATAGTCAACATCTTTTCCCAAAGATAGCGGAGTCTAAGACTAGAGGGCATAGGTTTAAGGTGAGAGTGGAGAGATACAAAAGGGTCCAGAGGGGCAATTTTTTCACACAGAGGGTGTCGAGTGTCTGGAACGAGCTGCCAGAGGTAGTAGTAGAGGTGGGTACAATTTTGTCTTTTAAAAAACATTTAGACAGTTACATGGGTACGATGGGTATAGAGGGATATGGGCCAAATGCGGGCAATTGGGACTAGCTTAATGGTAAAAACTGAGTGGCAAGGACAAGTTGGGCCGAAGGGCCTGTTTCCATGTTGTAAACATCTATGATTCCATGATTCTCCACTGACTGGTGTTATAACTTGCACAAAAGAAGGATAAAGTTGGTGTGGGTCAATTATCTTAAGTCTCAAACATTGCAGCAGGAGATCCTTGGTGCAGTGTTCTTGGATAACCATCTTCAGCTTCTTCATCAATGGCCTTTCCTCCATCATAAGATCAGAAGTGGGGATGTTTGCACAATGTTTGAATCTGTTCACAACTCCTCAGTTAATGAAGGAGTTCATGTCATCATGCGAGACCTGGACAACATTCAGACTTGAGTTGATAAGTGGCAAGTAACATTCACACCACACAAATGCCAAGAAATGACTATCTCCAACAAGTGAGAATTTAAACATCTCCCCAGATCATTTAATGACACGACATTCACCGAATCCCCCATTATCAACACCTTGGAGGTCACCATTGACTGGAAACTTCACTGAACCAAACATGTAAATACTGTGGCTACAAGATCAGGTCAGATGCTGGGTAATGTACAGCAAGTAACTCACCTCCTGGCTCCCCAACCTCTCCAGCATCCACAAAACAGAAATGTGATGGAATACTTTCCACTTATCGAGATCAGTGAAGCTCCAACAAAACTCAAGAAGCGCAACACTATTCAGGACAACGTCAGCCTGCTTTATCGACACATCATCCAAAATTCTAGCATTCAATAATTCCCTATTGATGCACTGCATCTGTAAAGTGAACTGCAGCAACTCGCCAAGGCTTCGACAACACCATTAAAACGGTGGCCTCTACCACTTACAGGAACAACGATAACAGGTGCCGGAGAACAGTACCCTCCAAATCACACAACATCCTGACTTGGAAATATATTGATGTGGAGATGCCGGCGTTGGACTGGGGTGAACACAGTAAGAAGTCTCACAACACCAGGTTAAAGTCCAACAGATTGAATTGGTGGCAAAAGCCACTAGCTTTCGGAGCGCTGCTCCTTCGTCAGATAAGTGGGAGTTCTTTTCACAAACAGGGCATATAAAGACACAAGCTCAATTTACAAAATAATGGTTGGAATGCGAGTCTTTACAGGTAATCAAGTCTTAAAGGTACAGACAATGTGAGTGGAGAGAGGGTTAAGCACAGGTTAAAGTGATGTGTATTGTCTCCAGCCGAGACAGTTACTGAGATTTTGCAAGCCCAAGCAAGTCGTGAGCATCGTGAGGGTTACAGATAGTGTGACATGAACGCAAGATCCCGGTTGAGGCCGTCCTCATGTGTGCGGAACTTGGCTATCAGTCTCTGCTCAGCGATTCTGCGTTGTGTGTCGTGAAGGCCGCCTTGGAGAATGCTTACCCGAAGATCAGAGGCCAAATGCACATGACCGCTGAAGTGTTCCCCAACAGGAAGAGAACACTCTTGCCTGGTGATTGTCGAGCAGTGTTCATTCATCCATTGTCGTAGTGTCTGCATGGTCTCCCCAATGTACCATGCCTCAGGACATCCTTTCCTGCAGCGTAACAGGTAGACAACGTTGGCCGAGTTGCAAGAGTATGTACCTTGTACCTGGTGGATGGTGTTCTCACGTGAGACGATGGCATCCGTGTCGATCTGGCACGTCTTGCAGAGGTTGCTGTGGCAGGGTTGTGTGGTGTCTTGGTCACTGTTCTCCTGAAGGCTGGGTAGTTTGCTGCAGACAATGGTCTGTTTGAGGTTGTGCGGTTGTTTGAAGGCAAGAAGTGGGGGTGTGGGGATGGCCTTGGTGAGACGTTCGTCTTCATCAATGACATGTTGAAGGCTCCGGAGAAGATGTTGTAGCTTCTCTGCTCCGGGGAAGTACTGGACGACGAAGGGTACTCTGTCCGGCATGACCTGTGTTTGTCTTCTGAGGATGTCGGTGCGGTTTTTCGCTGTGGCGCATTGGAACTGTCGATCGATGAGTTGAGCGCCATATCCTGTTCTTATGAGGACATCTTTCAGCATCTGGAGGTGTCTGTTGCGCTCCTCCTCATCTGAGCAGATCCTGTGTATATGGAGGGCTTGTCCGTCGGGGATGGCTTCTTTAACGTGTTTAGGGTGGAAGTTGGAGAAGTGGAGCATCGTGAGGTTATCCGTGGGCTTGCGGTACAGTGAAGTGCTGAGGTGACTGTCCTTGATGGAGATGCGTGTGTCCAAGAATGCAACCAATATATTGCCAATCCTTCATTGTCCCAGACTCTAAATCCTGAAATGTACAACCTAACACCACAGTAGACATACCTACACCACAAACAGCAATGGTTTCAGAAGGCAGCTCACCACCACCTTTTCAAGGACAACTCGGAATAGAAATTAAATGCTGACCTCAGCAGTGATGCCTATACCCCATGAATGAAGAGAAACAACCACAGGAATATTTTGTACATTGTCAGACCTGCCAGGAAGCCTGCTGCCATTGCCAAAGAACATGTACATGTTGAGTTCCAACTGGAACAGGGCTTTCTGCAGAGCTTGGAGCCCGTCCTTCCCAGCATGGAAGGGGTAGGCAAAGCCTTGAGAACACTTACAGACTCAACATGACTCAGTGAATTTTTGCCAATGGCTCGGCTTCCATTGCAGCATAAATTCCCCAATAAATGAATACTGCAGTCACAGCTCTGAAATCATGAGATCTCAGCATGCTGCCATGCAAGTCAAGCTAGGTCATATGGAGATTCAGACTGCTGACATTATGGCTGCTGACACCGGTACTCAAAGGTTTTCAAAGTCTGACCACTTTCCAGCACTCTGTGCTCTGACAAAGTGCTAGGATAGTAGAAGCCTTGGAGGAGTGGCAACATAGACATGGGGCACACACCTGCTGTCCTCTCTCAGAATGACAACATTCAAGTTTTCACCATTTCCATTCTAATAGTACCCTTTCTACTGCCTGTTAACCAGTCAACCCAGACTGCTGTCACCCATCCCATCCCATTTCCACTCCCTCTCTGCCAAGAGCTGCTCAAGGATGTCCAGTAAACCATATGCAGGCTGTTCCCTGAAAGGCCAGGTCATTGTATTTGTTAGACAGCAAGGGAATGCACAAGGATAGTTTGTTGGAAAAAGGTTGGTTTTGAATGGTTGTTCTGTGGTGGATTTCATGTTAGCATTCTGGCCAACAGGATAACATAGAGATCGTAATGTGTGTGTTTTCTGCAGAATGGGAGTTTGGGGACGTGTTCAGGAATAGTGGAATAGGATATTATGTACAGCCCGGCCAGAAAGAGGATATGCTAGTTACCTCCTCTCCTCCTCCTCTTCTGCTCCTCTTCCTCCTGAGGTGCTAATTATATTTCTGCTGGTAATTATGTCTTCAGGATAGCCAGATTATGAAGGATACAGCAGACCACTACAAATCGGGATATCTGCTTTGGGCAGTACAGCAGAACCTCTCCAGAGTACTTTAGGCAGTAGAGTCATTATTTCAGCATCTCAATGACCTGCTCTGTAAGGATTCATGTGGCAGCATGGCCCTCATTAAATGCATGCCAACTATATGTGGTTAGGCTGCAGAGCAGAGTCATGGGCCAGGTGTAAAGCAGAAAGCCCTTGTTCTGCACAGACACCCACTAATTTGACATGTTATCTCAATTACTGAGGGAGCAGTGCTCCGGGGGAGAATAAAAACATCATGACTGTTGCAGAACCGCAGGCAGTCATCAGCTTGTGTGTTGATCATTGTCGCACACCAACCCCACATTCAGCAAAAGGTTCGCTTCGCAGTTTCAGTACATTGCCGCAGCGATGTAGAGCTGATGGCACCCTGTACCATAGTGAAGCTGCTAACCGAGCAAAGCCAACGTTTCACCAGTTTCTATTGAGAGAGAGCACAACAAATTGCCCTGGCCTTAAGAATGTATCGTCTCTATGATGCAGCAGTGGATGGTGAACCTTTAGATGTTATAGATATTGACCACTCCAACCTGAAAATATCTGAACGTAAGGAAATTCAGAGTCACTATTATCTTCACACCAACTGGCAGTGTCATCTCTGCCCTGATCTGAGACTGCAGGTCTGATTGTAAGTGGTGGCAGAGTTCTGTGAGCACCTCCTTCATAAGAAGCAAAAGATGCCGACTGTTTCCGGAAGACTCTTGGTGCATGAGGTCTTCTGTTGAGAGCTTCATCTCCTCCTCCTCCTGGGTGTGAATTTTCTTCTAAATTGCTGCCTCACTCATCTCCTTCACAAGCAACTTCCCACAGGTGGTTTCTAACCATCGTATCCATAACCGGGAGCAAGTGGCCTGCACAAAATCCTTACAGCCAGAACCATGACTTCCTCCATTTGCAGCACTATTTATTCACTGTTGAATTCACTGACTTTAGCCAACTTTTCAAACCGCAAAGCACTTCGACCACCTCAAAAAGAGCCTGTAGAAATGAGGCAACAATTCACCTGAAAGTGATGATCCCCATTATATAGGTATAGGGCCCGATTTTACCATTGTGTCGTGCCCATTTTCGGGCGCGAAAACATGGTAAAGTTGGGCCTGAGGCCATTAACGCAATCTGTGCCCGCGCAGATGTCCACTTTACCGAGGCCCGAGAATGGCCACAATCCGATTCGCACCCGAAACGGGCACAACGGTAATTTAAATGCATTTGCATGCATTTAAATTGAATTAATGAACTGCCCGCCCAACTTTATCAGCATTTCCCCCTTTACCATCGCGTTCGTGCGTCCAGATTCAGCACGAAACAGACATGCTTGGCAAAGGTCTGTTTCGGGCACTCCAGCTTCTGAAGAGGTAAGTTCAGAGCTTCCGGCGGCTCTCTGACTCAAATTGGTGGTAGGGGGAGGGAGGCGGGCCAGATCATTCTCTGGTGTTGGGGAAG
The DNA here is from genome assembly GCF_964213995.1 of Mustelus asterias. Taxonomy (NCBI): domain Eukaryota; kingdom Metazoa; phylum Chordata; class Chondrichthyes; order Carcharhiniformes; family Triakidae; genus Mustelus; species Mustelus asterias. The sequence continues at coordinate 84,943,350 of NC_135802.1, forward strand.
GAGGGAGGGAGGAGGGAGGCCTGATCATTTTCTGATGGGGGGTGGGGGGAGGAGGAGGTGGGTCAGATGTATCTCTGGTGGGGGGGGGGGGCGGGAAGGAGGAGGGAGGCCAGATCGTTGTCTGGTGGGGGAAAGGGGGGGGGGGCGAGGCCCGATAATTCTCGGGGGGGGGGGTGTGGAGGTCTGATCATTCTTTGGAGGGGGGAGGCCAGATGGATCTCTGGTGGGGGTGGAGGGGAGGGGGGTCTGCTGCCACTCTGCGGGTGATCGGTGGGGAGGGAAGGGGGGCAGGGGGTCACGATCGGACTGGGTAGCGGGGGGGTGGGTGGATAAGGGGGAAAGTTATGTTGTAGGGGTGGGGGTGATGTTTGTGGGGACCATCACTCCTGCTTTTCACTCCCGGGCCGCTTTATCCGCTTTTTACAGCCCGGGAGCGATGTGACAACGGCGCGATTTTCAAATTTTTTTCCTCGCTGAGCATGCACGGTTCAGAGCTCCGATTTTTTCGGGCATGCTAAGCCCCGCCCACAGCGCAATTCTGACCTGCAATTTTTTTTCAGGATAAGTGCGTATGGGGGCGCCTGAAAGCAAGTTTCCAAGTCGGATCTGAATTGCGCCCAGATTCAGCACTTAGAAGGAAAATGGTAAAATCGGGCCCATAGTGTTGTGTTCTTATTATTGCTGAATGCATTTTGAAGAGACAACATTAGTTGGATTAAGGAGGTTGAAAGTTATAGCTCTGGTGTTAAACAGTATTATATGGTGTCTATTTTGCATACTTCCAATGCATATACCAATGCCCATGCTAATACCTTCACCAAGATGGCATTTGGTCTGTGCAGCATGGATGCTGATTTTATGCCAAAATGGCATCACTAGTGCTCAGGAACATGAGTACTATGGAGCCCAAATCTTTGGCTATTAATTGGTCATTTGCAATTTGTGTGATCTTGTGCATAAACTGACCACCCGGTTTGCTTACATTGCAACTGTGAGCAGAATAAAAGGTAATCAATAGGTTGCGAAGGATTTGGATGCATTCCCACCTGTGAAAGGCACCATATAAATTCTTCTTGGTCCTTGTGGGTTAATTTCTTCACTTTCTTAAATAATTGTACCACATCAGCCACCCTCCAATCTATGGAAATCAGTCTAGACTTCAATAAACTATTGAATATGTGACCCTGTGTCTCACATACAACCTCTTCATTTCATTGAGTACTCTGGGGTAAACACAGCACTAATCAATCTTAAACTCATTAATCCCAGCTAACACCATTTCCACAGTTACTTCTAATGGATCCCTTTTATTTACCCACCTATCCTATGACATTAGGACTGTAGCATCATTTTCAAAGGCGAAAAGTGATACAGACTATTTAGTTCATGAGCCATACTTCTATTTTCATATCTAACTTAGCCTGACAAATCACTCACTTGAACAATGCAATTCTAATTGTTCTCAGACAGCTAAAAAAAAATCCTTGTTATCACTACAGCATTAGTCCATTATTCTTTTCCTCTGATGGCAGCTTCCCTATATTTTATGTACTTAACTTTCTTAATGATAGTATCTTTTACATATCATGAAATATTTTTTCTCTTCCAATACCATTATTTATCCATTTAGCATTCACTTTATTCTAAACCATCCCTTTATCTGAAAGACATACAATGCTTTCCTGCCCTTCATGTAGATTTTAAAATAATTCATTTTTCTTCTTAGTTATTTTAATATCCAATTTCATTAACAATGCTCCTTTCCCAAATTAGCTTCCTGAGGTTCATTATGTACCTTAGCAACTGAGATTCAAAAATACAGTGAACACTACTGCCAGGATAAGATATTGGCTGAAGTTTTACAGGCACCCCACCACAGGAATCGAAGGGGCAGAGCATGGGAAGGTCCATTGACCTCAGGCGGGATTTTACAGTTTCGGGATGAGCGAGGCCATAAAATCCACCCATTGTCTGTATCACTGCTAGGTAACACAACTTACAGATTGCCCTCCCTAATTCTGTCCTTGACATATAAAATGAGGCAAGTACAGTGTCAAAATCATTTACAGTGCTAATAATTGCTTCCTTCATGCCCAGTACTGGCATGTCATATCATGAACATTCAGAAAATACTTAATACTTTTAGAAATTGATCAGAAACACACTTAAGACAGCTGCCGCAAACCATGTGACTTTTGGCATTTGGGCTACAGAGAGTATCAAGTCTCCAGCAAGTAGCTAATCAAATATGGACGAAGATGAAGGTACATCATAATCATCTGTGGAATTCAAACATCTTTTTGTTTAAAGATTGACCAATGCTAAAGGCTATGGAGGTTTCTAGACTGCCTGTCCCCATATTCACACAGGACAAAAAGCAAGATTGAAACTCAGTTTGTGACAGATGGAAGTGAATGGCCACTATCACCTCCCATTGTATCATGATGGCCTCTCTCTTATCTAAATTAGACTGGGTGGGCCTCAGAAGTGTTAACCCACAACAGAGAATGCAGAATCAACATGAACACAAGACCTTATTTGGAAAAGACCTGGAACTTGTGAAAAGCCATATGGCGAGGCTGACTGTTTTTTGCCTATTTAAAAGATCAGTTAAGGGCAGTTTGCTGTTCAGATCTAGCAGAGCCATCAAAACCATGTTTTCAGTCAGTCTATGGACCAGACTAGAAAACTAGCTTAAATGTTCCAATTTTCAAAGAAAACTAAGTACTTAAATGTTCCAATTTTCAAAGTTAACCTGAGAAACAACCTCCTAGATATCAAACTACAAGAAACCTTGCAATCTGCTGTGAATCCTTTGCTATACAAGACCCTCACTTTAACTCAGTTCTCAAAACCATTCAAGGGGTTGCTGGTGTGTTGTGAGGTTCAGGTGCAATGGTAGGGGATGACTGTCAGCAGGCATTCCTGTTCCTGATCCTGGGTCCCTTGATTGGGCACAGTCTGCCTTTTGAAAGAGGGACGTCCCCCTTCCCCCCTCCCCAAACCACTCATCCCGTGGGAGGCTGCTGGCAAACTCAATAGCTGGATGACCTTCAGGAAGCCTGAGAGATCCATGCGAGTTCGGGAGCCACCATTAAATACCGTTGTGCTCAAAGATATTAGCCTATATGTAACTCAATAATGAGCTGAGTTAGCCAGTGGGCTGGTTCCCTACATAAATGGAGTCAGTTTCCAGCTGGCAGGAGTGGGTCCCACAGCCGTTCCTGTCATTTTGCGGGTCAACCCACTGCGATGGACTCCTGGTCAATACATTCCTTTTTCTTTGCTCAACACCTAGAGAAGCAGACAGAAATAGAGTGGAAGCGAACTTTACAGGTGGCTAAATTCATTCAAGAGAAGAACATCACATTTTCAGCTGTATTCATTTTTCCAGGGTTGTTGATAGCTTACCTGAAAGATTTGCACTAGAAGTACATCTAATAATCAACTTTTAACAAATTCCAGGGAAGAAATGATTTGGTAATTGTTGTTTGTAGCAATATCACAAAACATAAATTTTAACTAACTTCTAACGTTACCAAATGCAGCAACCAGTAGAGCAGTTCTTTCCCTAAAATGATGATGGATAAGTTTCTCCTTTACTTGAAGTATTTCAGTGTGTTGTGTGGTCATTCCATCAGTGAAATCATATACATTCCTGTAATATCCTTGTGGCAATCCAGTTAAAACATCCTCTGTGGTGTTCCTCATGATGATTCAGATGTTATAATGTTTTGGGGAGAAGGCTGCAGGAGTCAAGGATGGGCACATAACTCCCGAAATTACCTTAGATGGAACTCAAAAAATGCATACTTTACATTTTGTTGCATTTTCATGTTTGACAAAATCTGTTACCTTCACCATTATTGTAACAGCTTCCCTTGTTGCTAAGCCCTCTTCCATCACTGGACTGGGAAAGGTTTACAGGTCAAACTGCTTGCTCTTTTAAAAGACCAGCATTGCCATCACTAAAAAACAAAAAATCCTGTGTTTTTAATCTCCATGCAGCTCAAAAGATTTATATTTTTCATGAGTTCTTGTCACCAATCTGAAGTCAAACCCAAGTGGGGGAGGTTCTTATGATTGACACAGACAATGGTCAATTGAGAGGAACCAAGGTATCAGCAGAAAACAAAGCCCAAATTAGTAATTGACACTCCAGGCGAGTATTTCAAATTAAGCCCCAGACTCCTGACAAGGGAGTAGACCTCTGGAAAAAAACAGAGTATGCGTAGTTCTTTGAGTAAACCAAGAGTTTTACTTTGAACTGTTTTTTGTGGGTATGTCATGTTTTCTTTGTTGCTTACCTACATATATTTCCAGGTTGCTGAAAAATCATTGTGGCTGCTCAAACTCAGTTCAAAGCATCTTTGGTTCCATGTTTTTTGCCACTTTCCATTTTGAGATTGGTAGCTTTGAAGAAATGTGATTTAATTGCTGGCTTTTTTGATGCTTGATTATTTTTTATTTGCTCCTTCTAACTGAATAAGCAGCTTTGATTTGTTCACATTGAAGTTACACCTTCAGGTTTGATGTTTTTGAAAAGAGGGATGCAATGGTCACAGGTTGGATTCTAGAGTTATACATAGACCTTGGATTAATACTTAGTCTGTGTCTTATACAGTACAAAATACATCATACTGAATGAGTACAAATGGATTTAGATTCAAATGTTCAACTCTTTACCAAGATATTAAAGTAAGAGAAAAAATAACTCATCCTGGAAAACTGGAAGCAGTTTTCAAATTAAGCATCTTAAAAAACTGGATCAAAAGTATGTACTGTATGATGAGCTATTAACACTATTAAAACATTGTAATTGTTTAATGACCTGGAATTGATTGATCTGAATAGCTTTAATACCTTCATTCTTATTACTGACTCACTGATGCATTTCAAAGATGAAACAGATCTGCTGCAGTGAATGACTCAAATGGGCAAGAAAGCTGGGCTAGGACAAATATGTGATCAATAGGAATGAAATAAATATAATATTTATGTTACAATATAGCTTGGTTTGATTACAAATTCTTACCTATTTAGTGGATCCTTGTAGCATGTGGAAAATCAAACTCAACTATTTATAATGGACTGGACCAGGTTGGATAATTGAGAGCGTAGATACCCTGGGCTGAAGGGCCTCTTTCCATGAACTTACAAGACTTTTCAGTACCATTAATGGTGCATTGTGTTATAGCACAAAATGTTTGCACTTACATATTTTGGCTCTTAGGGCTCACTGATATTGACAATTAAGTTTTGGACTGGATAAATTATATGCATCAATCACACCATAATGTTGATTATTTTTTTAAATAATTAAATTTAAAAAGTTATATGCTTCATGCAAAAAAGTGCAGAAGTCTTAATTTTTAATATTCTCTTTTACAGTTGTCCAAACGCTAGATAGATTTAAACATGTGCATACACATATACAAAATTCCCTTTGGTCACGCCTTAACATCCTAATAACTCAAATGAGTTTTTTTTCCCAAATCATATCTGAATTTATTTTAATCAAGACTTGGGGCAAGGTTTTCACATTTTCATTTTGGCCTGTGTTTTTCACCCATAACTGGTTATCATATGTTTTTTGTTTATTTCTAATGCTGTTCAAATAAATTCTTGATGCCAAATAAGCACCATGCACTCTTGTGATCTGGTGGCTAGGTCTCAATTCTACTGTTGCAGCTGTTGCAACAAAGAGGTATTGTGATTTTGGTTGGGTGCTGAAATTATCACGTAATTTAGCAATTTTGTAATTTTATTTGGTAAATATTTATTGAAGTGCTGAAGATAATGACATAAATTCATGTAGTGAACAACACAATCTAATAAAATTTAAAAATTTCTCTTACCAATTACTGTTTAGGGAATGTTCTCGAGTGACTGAGCTCTGGAGGTTTCAATCTAATGGATCTAATTGATGGAAAGACAGGATCTGGGAATGAATAAACAGCCCTAGATTGTTGGTTCAGCTCAACCCAAATAGAATCAATCTCATCAAATACTAATTTTGTTTCTTAATTGCAAAGGCTTCTTTTTCTCCAATTAAATCACTCGGCTTTCATTTCAACTATTGTAAAAAGAAACTAATCCAAGTTTACACAGAGTTTTGCTTGAGCAAACTGGTCAGATTTGATCTGTGATCTGATCCTTTGCCCTTCCCAGATGGCCATTGTGTGAAAAATGCAGTTTTTGCAGCTCTGGGGGAAAATTAGATGGTGGGTAAACCACTAGTTTCCACATTAATTTCACAAAACCTCCCATTTCTTTTTGTTAGATGAAATCCTATAAAGCCTCAGGGAGTCCTATCTGGCTCCTGGAACAGTTATTCCCAGTGAGCGAAGTGTATATTGTTTTTTTCTTAGAAGAGCACTCGTAGAACAATCAGTGTACAGAAATCCATTACCTCAATTTTATGTTTCTGCACTACTTCAAGAGATTTAATGCTCCATAACTTTTTTCAAATTAACATACATAAAATCAAAATAACTGCCTATTTAAGTAGAGAAGCCTTTAAAATATAAGTGAATTATTGAAGATATTTAGTCAAGCTAAAGGTGAGGAATAGTCTTTTGTGGCAGCTGAGGATTTTTCCATTGAGTTGCTTTAATTTTTAACAAAATCCTTTGGCAATGAGCACCTCCCAATTGAATTCATCATATTACCAATCAGCATTAATTTACATTTTCCTTATTAGTCTACATAATTACTGATAAAGTAAACATTGTACCTTCTTCTTGTGAAAGTCATTATATTTAAAAGAACTAAAATTCAAGTACGCATGCCAACATAGAATTGCTGATAAATTATTGCTGAAATTGAATAAAATGGATTTAACACAGAGGCAACCAGCAAGGATCAGCCATCGGGCTAAGCAACTGCCATAATTATCCCTGCTAAAGGATTGCACCATAAATCTAAAACCTCAAGGCAAAGAACCATGATGCATGCCCATAATTGCATAGCTAATTAGTATGATAACTAATGGCTGGCACGTTAGTATTGTAAAGGAAAGATGTAACTAAAGAGCACAGGACATGATCTGAATCCCTGAGTTAAACAAATAGGCAATGGACAATATAATTTTGCTCCCTAACAAAGTCTATGGATGGCACTATTCTGGGCGGCATGGTGGCACAGTGGTTAAAACACTGCTGCCTCAACGCCAAGAACCTGGGTTCAATTGCAGCTTTGGGTCACTGTCTGTGTGGAGTTTGCACATTCTCCCAGACTCTGTGTGGGTTTTCTCTGGGTGCTCCAGTTTCTTCCCACACCCAAAGATGTGCAGGTTAGGTGGACTGGCCATGAAAAATTGCCCCTTAATGTCAGTGGGATTAGCAGGGTAAATATGTGGGGTTAAGGGATAGGGTCTGGGTGGGATTGTGGTCATTGCAGACTAGATGGGCTGAATGGCCTCCTTCTGCACTGTTGGGATTCTATGGAGTATAAACATGCATGCTAATAGCTGGATTTAAAGAATTGGTGACAGCCATTGTAACTGGGCCTATATTCTGAAAACCATTGCTTAGATATTGATATTTGCAATATTAGTCTATAAATATTCAATGTGTGCACACTACCATCCAAGACAAATTCCTACCCCATGCCTCCGTACACCAAAACATCTCATTGTATATCATTAACTACAGTTAATAACAATCCCAACTAACTACGAGTATCATGAACATAGTCACAGGGACCAAACGAACGACATGGGTACTTCTATATATTTTCATGCTTGGAAGAGATTTCAGGGGTACTCTTATCTCACACTCTCAGCAGGGAGCGTTGCTTGAAAGAAGCATGAATCAGAGATAGGAAAACACAGTAGCCCTGATTCTGCAACCCGTGCTGTTTGTGCATATTGCTCCTCACTAGAAGCATGAGATCATAGAATTATTCTTAAGGTGCCAAGCAAGTTTTTTCAAGTTTGATATAATAACAAGTTTACTCTATCAACTGGCATCTTGTCTGTATACTAATCATAAAAAATATCTACTTTCAAAAAAAATTTGCTGTGACTTTAGAAGAGCTGCAGAAAAATAGTGTAAATATTATACTTTTTTTCCTGTACAGTATTATGTCAGCTTGGAAAAATGTGGCACTACTACATATTAGAAACCCTTACCTGAAATGCCCAGTTAAAGAATTTTAAAATGGTCCCTCAAAATGCTTCTGTTGTGGGAACTGATATAAAAAAAGCATAAAGGTTGTCTGTCTGACAGACAGATATGGAGACACCTTGGAAAGAGAGTTGACCAAGGACACATGAGGATAATAGCGCAAAAGAGCAACAAAGCCTTCATCACCAGACAGATGCAAGTGTCATGACCTTGTGCAGATGGCTTACAAAAAAACTAGCTACACCGCCAAAGTAGTTTTTAAATACATGCCACTTAATCAAATCTATGGGGACATTGTTCATTTCCGGACTTGATTATTGTTGGGGGTTGGGTAGTTCTAATCAGAATTATGAAGGAGAATATGTCAATAAACAATTGTTAACATATGAAATGTTCACAAGTAAAAAAAAGATTTGCATTTGTATAGCTCTTTTCAGGATTGCTAGATATCTCAAGGCACTTTATAGCCAATGAAGTACTTTTGAAGGTACAGGGCTGAATCTTGTGGAGGAGATGGGTGTCTCGCCTGCTGACTGTGAGCCAGAAGGAGATCCGCGTTGCCATCTTCGGATCACAAGCTGATCAGGCAGCTGAGAGATTACCAGCAGGCATTTTCCTGGGAACAGGACATCGGCAGGGTGGGGAGATCTCACCTACCAAGAGCTGCTGGTGAAACAATCAGACGCTGGCCGCTTTTTTGCTCAGCAGCATCAGTAGAGAGGTGGTTGCTGCTGCTGGAACAAAAGCCACTGGAGACCCAGGATGAAGGAGCAACCGAGGTCACAGATAAGTAATGGCGGGAGGGGTTTTGTGGGCTAGGGAGTGTAAGAGTGACCAGCAGCAACGGCAGTGGGGTGGTTCTCAGTCGGACCTCCTTTCCCAATGCTGGTTCGCTCAGTCAAGTACTGAGTGCATTCAAAGGATGGACCCTCTCCCCCTTGGCCCCTCTAAAAGATGACAACTTCCCCACACAGTTTTATTTGTCATGCACACTGCTGTTGCAACAGGTCCACCCACAGCTGGGTCTTTTTTGTATGTGTAAACCAGTAACTATGATATTAACAAAGAGGGATGGAGAAAGACTCAGTGTGAGCAGTGACACTGCTGGAGGAATGCAGAGCTCGAGTGTAGATTAGAGGGGCTTTAGATTGGTACCACTGGTCGGCGCAACATCGAGGGTCGAAGGGCCTGTACTGCGCTGTAATGTTCTATGTTCTATGAGTTACTAGCAGCTGTGGGATCAGGCCCTTAATTGGTCACTAATTGTCCACTTAAGGGCCTTACTCTGGATGGAGATGGGAAAGTGTCAAAGTTCTCAGCCGCCATCCTGTCACCCAATTATATGCCCTCTGCATCTCTAAATACACGACCAGAGAGAGCAGGCGGTACCACGCATCATCACTGTTGTAATGTAGAAAACACAACAGCCCGTATGCAATTGGTAAACTCCAATAAACAGAAATGTAACCAGATTATCTGTTTTTTTTGTGATGTTGATAGAGGGATGAATATTGGTCAGGACATAGGGGGATAACTCTCCTGCTCTTTTTCAAAATTGTGTTGTCGGATATTTTACATCCATCCAAGCCACCAGATAGAGCCTCAATTTAACGTTTCATCTGAAAGACAGTACCTCCAACACTGCAGAGCCCCCTCAGTACTGCATGGAAATGTCAGCCTTGATCTCTTTGCTCATGCCCTGGAGTGAGGATTGAGCCCAGCACCTTGATATTCAGAGGCACCAGTATGATCAACTGAGCCATGACTGACATGCAACAAATGTTGGCTAATTAAAGGAGGAACCAAGTACAATTACTGATAATCAATAGCATATTTGGAAGTCGATGAAGTGTTTCATTAAGTTGGAAGTAACACAAATCAGTTATTAAAACTAATTATTCAATAAAAATACACAAATATATCAACATACATTAAATTACTCTCCCATATGTAGTTGTGTGATGAGATACCATATAAGCAAAACACTTTACCATGAAAATAAAACCTTTAAGACTATGGGATAGACAATCAGTTTTGGAGTACTGTGAAACAGGAAGAACCACACTGGGAATCTGTTATAGGTCTTGTTGATATTCAGATCTATTGTGTGAATGAACTGAACAGCAATGGGTGGTTGATGTGCTATCGCTCATTTTGTGCAACAGCCCACGACAAATGTCTGCTCCATGGCTCCCCATGCCAAAATATGTCAAATCACTTGTTTGAAAACATTTTACACATTTCACATCCACAACAAAAGCAATAGTCTACTCCTTAGCCTTTTTTTTATTAACCTGACATGATGTACAATAAATATCAAATATTTCTTCAAGCTAGCAAAGGGTTCAGACAAATTTTTTTCAGATTTAGTTGTTTTCCATTAAAGAAAGAACTTCATTTACATAGCATTAACCAAAGTTCTTTTGAAGTGAAGTTATTTTGAAGTGAAATCAATGGCAGAACTTTCCAGCCATTCAGGTCAGCAGGGTTTTCCGGTCACGCCAGTGGTGCGCCCCACCCTGTGGGTTTCCTGGCAGCAGAGGGGTTTAGTCAACGGGAAACGCCATTGACAACGGCGCGAGCAGAAGATCCCGCCCCGGCCAATGGCGAAATGCATGGTGGGTTGCATGGAAAATCCCACCCATCAAATTGTAAAATTGTAATATTAAAAATAATAAATAATCTTATTTTCATTGCTAGGTCTGTCAAAAGCAAATTTAGGAAAATGTAACAGAGAATGCAGAAATACAGAAACTGAATCAATAAAGCTTTTTTAGGGATACTTAAAAAGTGAGTACCTTAAGATGTAGGGCAGGAGAACAGGAAATTGAAACTAAAGAGACACAAATGATTATTGATTATAAAATGCTTGAGTAGGGTTCATGGGCCAAATGGCCTATTTTTGTTCCTGTGTTCCTGAAGTGTGAAACAGTTTTTACCCTTGTCAGATACTGCTGCATGTTTCATTCATGGGATGTGTGCATCACTGGCTGGGCTGGCATTTATTGCCCATCCCTAATTGCCCTTGAACTGCAGGTATTTTGAAGAGTCAACTATATTGCTGATCTGGAGTCACATGTAGGCCAGATCAGGTAAGGATGGCAGATTTCATTCCCTAAAGGACACTAATGAACCAGATGGATTTTTACGACAATTGACAATGGTTTCATGGTCATTATTAGAAATCATAGAAGAAATAGAAATCATAGAAACCCTACAGTGCAGAAGGAGGCCATTCGGCCCATCGAGTCTGCACCAACCACAATCCCACCTAGGCCCTACCCCCACATATTTACCCGCTAACCTACGCATCTCAGGATTCTAAGGGGCAATTTTTTTTTTAACCTGGCCAATCAACCTAACCCGCACATCTTTGGACTGTGGGAGGAAACCGGAGCACCCGGAGGAAACCCACGCAGACACTTTTCACTGAATTCAAATTTCAATATCTGCTGTGTTGGGATTTCAACCAGGGTCCATAGAGCATTATCCTGGGTCTCTGGATTACTAGTCCAGTGGCAATACCACCATGCCACCAACTACTTCTTAAGTAGTTGAGGATCGTCTCTGGAGGAGAACTGAGCATTTTATACTTTTGTCAACCAAGGATCATTTTTACCTATTTGCACAGCCAGCAGTTTAATGGGTAAAAAATGATGGGTATCAAGTACTCCCAACAGGAACACTCGCTTGTATCAAAGCATATAATGGGAATTGAGGACCACATTCCCAAAACAATTCCATTCCATCCATTAAAATTACTGGGAATATGATTTCATATTCAACTTTCCAGATTCAGTATCAACTCATTCAATGTCAAGTACAATAGTAGTGAACAGAATAAAGGATAGAGTCTACAAGTCCATGCTCCCAATGCAAAGCATCACCTATGATGCAACTCAGGATGACAAATCTTTTTAATATTGCCATCATTGCGAATGGCTATGTGCCAACCTCAGGAGAACATTTCCTACTTTATTAACTTTTCTTGTGACAGCTGTGGAAGACTTGTAATTCATTGCAAATGACTGACAGTGTACAAACAGATTTCTGCTACGCTCCGGTGGCCACAAAGAACTGGATTGAGACAGCAGCCAATTCTTATACCACAGTAATGAGGCAAGTCACCTATTGGAATTAAAGTTCAATGCTCAGTGGTTTCATAAAATTCAAACAGCACAAAAACACAAGTTTTGAAAACAAAGTCATCAACACTTTATGCAAAATTTCACAAAATAATAAATTGGTTCTGTAACAGATGAGTACTTCAAGTTGCCTTTGGCATATGTTAAGCATCCCTGTTGTGTAGTATTACTAAGTAGACTAGTAATGTCAAATGGCAGAATGCAGCAGAACTGATTTGTTTGACCTATTTTAAATGCATTATATCCTTTCATCCCTTTTGGTCTCACATGTCAAGCACCAATTCCTGGCAAAGCGGACAAGCAAGCCATCTGTTTCTAGGGCTTTGCCAACACGGAGACTGAACTGGCTGCAAGGAAGTGTGTGAGAAAGGTTCTAGGTGATTTGCCTGCTGATATTTTCTCTAACCTTATGAGGAAGAGCCCAACCTTGACTCTGCTTTTCACAGATGGCATAGCCAATAGTCATGACAAAATTGTGTCCCACCTCTCTGTCAGGCAATATTCTGATGCCAAGTTGAACTGACATTTCTAATGTTTATTTTCATATCCAAATCCAGCAAGGCTCATTTCGGAAGAATTATATGTAAAGTATTCTTCTGACTCTGGAAAGACAGAACTGATTAATCAGTAGTTGAATGAGTGCAAATAGAGTCACACTGGGAGCAAATGTAAAGTAGGTTTTGCCATCTGCTTGTACATTTCTTTCAGATAATGTAAAATAATTGTAGAAAAGGAGGGGACACCAGTAGGACGCTTAAGTTTTCAGTTTTGCACTCTTGCTATCGTCAGATTGTCTCAGCTAGATGATATGAGCTAACAGCTACCACCTCATTTTATTGCTAATCGACTGAACTTGTACCTGTGGTGAAATATAAAGTTTGAGAAGAGAAATTCAGTCATAGTGCTGGTGTGGTTCTTTGGTAATGCTTTTATCATTGCAACTGTTTCTATTTTTCATAGATTTCCTCCAAATGTCAGAATATATTTGTTCCTGTGGAACTGTAATACTATTCAATCAATCACTCAAGAGTGATTACAGCACCACAATGCATACTTAGCCAAACACTGTGGGCTAGATGTTAGGTAGCTTGAGTTGTGAAGCTTCCTCAGAAGTAACCACTTCTGAGGACCTATGTGGAGATGAAAACTCCTAACAAATTAATGCAACTCTTACTCTGAGTGAAAGAACATGCTTTCATGAAGTCCATTCAAAGACTTTAAATCTCTTCAACTGGTTCATCACTTATAAAAACAACAAACTTTTATTTGGACCCCACATCAAAGAAGCTAATCCTTCAATATTCTTTAACTCTCAATTCACTGTGAACTCAGAATCCCTTGCGGAGATAATTGAAACTTTTGAAACTCAGCCAAGCATTCATCGTGACATAACAATCCCCTTTGGGAAAATGTCAAAAAGTTCTACTGAATTTGCACAGACGCAGACTTCTATTTGTTTTCTAACTTACGCTTGTTAACCAAAAGAAAAAGCCTCTGCTAGACTGTTGAGACTCTCATGGACGGTGCAGCTCATTTTTTTTAAGTTTAAAGAGAAAATGTAAAACATTCAGATCATGGCAGCTCTACAAACCTCGTCCACTCTTCAACAGCATTTAGGTCAATTATATAAATTTGTGACTCCCACACTCTAGGTTAAGGCCCTTGCAACAAACCAAAATGGGGTCTGTTTGACCTCAGCGCATGGTTCAAATGGCCCACTTGTGCTTGGGTTTATCTTCTGTGTGAATCAAACTTTGCTCCCTTTCCCCTACTGGAAAAAATTGTAGCTGTCAGAAAGGTTGCCCAAATTTTACCCGTCAACAACAAACAAAAGTTTACATTGTTTTTATTGGGAAAACAAAATAACCTAAATTTCTGAAAAAATACTTTTCGCCATAGCATGCTAGATATAATTATAGACCTATCATCATTTTTTATCTGCTTAGGCCAAGACTGAACTGGAATCTGGTCTTCCAGTTTTGAATGAGCTTAGATGGAACACAATATTGTGGAGCTAATATTTTAGCTTCTTTTAGGTTTGCTGTATATTTACGGAAAGACTTACCATTCTTACTATTTTCCTTTGTCATGAATATATGCGAACCTGAACTAGCCAAATAGCATTTGCAGTGTTCTCAGACATTGTTGTTTGATGGCATCTTTTCAAATAAATTAATCATTGACATCCTCAATCTAAATTATAATGGTATAATTACCTGGCACATTTACAGTTCTGGTTATAAAGTTCATCACTTTTCTGTTAAAGAGACTTGCCAATGTTGTCCTATTTAGTAAATATTATTGGGCTGGCTTGTGTGATGCTAATAACAGTGTTGCATTTAAAGTTTACAGTTAATGGTTGCCAGACAGGTTCCACACCTTGCCGGCAAAAGGGAAATTGGATCTGCCAAATGCATTACAATTTTTTTTTCAGGATCCAACCAGTAGATGTAGCATATTTGAATTTCCAAAACATGTTAAATCACGCAGACCAGCCTCCTATCCATCGACTCCATCTATACTTCCCACTGTCTCAGGAAAGCAGCCAGCATAATCAAGGGCCCCACAAACCCCAGACATTCTCTCTTCATCCGTCAGGAAAAAGATACAAAAATCTGAGATCATGTACCAACCGACTCAAGAACAGCTATTTTCCTGCTGCCATCAGACTTTTGAATGGACATACCATATATTAAGCTGATCTTTCTCTACACCCTACCTATGACTGTAACACTATATTCTGCACCCTCTCCGTTCCTTCTCCTCTATGGACTCTATGAATGGTATGTTTGGTTTGTATAGCACGCAAGAAACAATACTTTTCACTATATCCCAATGCATGTGACAATAATAGATCAAATCAAGATAAGGTGCACACAAAAGGTGAATATGCAAGATAAAGGCTCATGGATTTGGGGATAATCTATTAACATGGATGAAAGATTGGTTAATGGACCAGAAACAAGGAGTGGGGCTAAAGGGGGAATTTTCATGTTGTCAGGCTGAAACTGGTAAATTTCCGCAAGGTGCATGGCCAATGCACCAAACCAGCACCCAGACGAAACCCAAGCAGGGAGAACATGCAGACTCCACAAAGACAGTACCCAAACCCCTGGCGCTGTGAGGCAGCAGTGCTGACCACTGTGCTACTGTGCCGTTTATAGATTAAAGATGCTTGTGATGGTTGGAGATTAATCATCTCTGTTCCAGGACATAATTGCAGGACTTCCTAGGTCCAACATCTTCAGCCGCTTTATCAATGACCTTCTTTTCATCATAACCTCAGATATGGATGCAGTCCATATCCAAATATAAAAGACCTAGACAATAGCCAGACTTGGGCTGACAAGTGGCAAGTAACATTCATGACACACAACTGCCAAGCAATGACCATCTCCAACAAGAGAGAATCTAACCATCATCCCTTGACCTTCAATAGCATTACCATCACTGAATCCCCCACCATCAACATCCTGGTGATTATCGTTTACTAGAAACTGAACTGGAATAGCCATATAAATATTGTGGCTTCAAGAGCTGGTCAGAGTCCAGCGATCATGTGGAGTGTAACTCACCTCCTGACTCCACAAAGCCTGTCCACCACCTACAAGGCACAAATGAAGAGTGTGATGGAATACTCTCCACTTGTCTGAATTAGTGCAGCTCCAACAACACTCCAGAAGCTCAACACTATCCAGGACAAAGCAGTCCGCTTGTTTGGCACCCCTTCCACAAACATTCACTCCCTCCACCACCACCAACAAATAGTGGCAGCAGTGTGTACCGTCCACAAGATGCACTGCAGAAACTCACCGAGGCTCCGTAGGAAGTACCTTCCAAACAATGACCGCTACCATCTAGAAGGTCAAGGGCAGAAGACACATGGGAACACCACAACAGAAGTTTCCTTCCAAGCCATTCAGCATCCTGACTTGGAAACATATCGTCATCATTTTTTCACTGTCGCTTGGTCAAAATCCTGGAACTCTCTTTCTAACAGCACTGTGGGTGTATCTACAACACGGACTGCAGCAGTTTAAGGTGGCAACTCAGCACCACTTTTTCAAGGGCAATTAGAAATGGGTGATAAATGCTGGCCCAGCCAGTGATTCCCATATCTTGTAAGAACGAACTTAAAAAAAAGAGTTTTGGTCTCCACATCTAAGAAAGATTCACTAGATTGTTTCCTGTGGCAAGAAGGTTGCCCTATTATGAAAGGCTAAATATTTGGGCCTATGTGGTCTGGAGTTTAGAAGAATGAGTGATAATCTCATTACAAGATACAAGATTCCGTAGGGGTTTGACAGGGTGGACACTGAAAGGTTGTTTCTCCTGATTCGGGAACCTAAAACACAGAGGCATATTCTCAGAATAAAGGGTTGACCATTTAAGACTGAGTTGAGAAATGTCTTCACCCAAATAGCCAATCCTGGAGCTCTCTCCCTAACAGCACAATGGGTGTACCTACACTCCAAGGGCTACAGCAGTTCAAGAAAGCAGCTCACCACCACTTTCTCAAGGGCAACTAGGGATGGACAATAAATGCTGGCCGAGCCAGCGGCACCCACATCCCATAAATGGATTTTTGAAAAGGCCCAGCTGCCATACTCAGTAAACAAACCTCAGCTTGATTATCATTCCAGGCCCTTCCTTGGACAACACTAGCGTGGCAGTTTCTTTCTAACCATCCTTAGCTCTGGTATCCATTCCCAGAGTCTCTGGCCCTCTTGTTTCCTCCCAGTATTCTCTATTTTTCTAAGACCCTGTTATTATGGTTATACATCTACTTCCAGATCTGTAGTGGCCCAAATGCTGGCCTGATACTCACTTACCGTGTGTCTCATTGAGAGACTGAGTGAGGCCCAAGGCATAACATTGAACTGCCCACTGCATAAACTCTTGGTTGAGCACTGTTGAAGCAGATGAAAAAAAATAAAAATACCAGGCAATAGCACATGCCTGACCAGCATCATTGTAGCCATAAATCCAGTTTATGTTATTTCAGAGCCAATGGGTAGCTATCAAGCCTAGTTTGAGAACCATTGATCTACTAGACAGCCTAATGAAATTGAAGACTTCCACAGGAGTTAAACAAGAGCATCAAAAAAGATGATTTAATGCAAAAACTTGCATGGGAGATCAGGGAGGTACAAGGAATCCAGGGAACGAATTCTTCGCAGCCAGTAATTCAAATTCAACTCAGTGGTGGAGATGGCTATGAAATGCCATTTGAATGAAGGTAAAAGACGCCATGTCAATGAAATCAGTAGGAATCAGAACCTGACACCCCATACACATCATGTCACCAGGTCCTAAGACAACAATCTGGTAATGATCAAAAGAATCTGGCTTGGATACGAGACATTTACAGAACTATCTGTTATGCTCAAAGGAGATCGGCAGCTAATCTGTGCCACAGGGTTTCAATGCCAGTGACAATCAAGGATACCTTTCCTTGTTTTTTCACTGTCACTGCCTGTCGGGCCTGCTGCACTGCTATCCTCTGGAGAAGGTGCCCTGGAATAATAGACAAGGCAAACTTTCTTCTGCTGCCTCATCCAGCAGCACCTCAATTTTTTCTACTACAGAATAGGGGATTCAGGTGCTGCTGCGTCATTACCCCTTTAACTCCATTTACTGCCTCTACATTTATTGTAACAAGCAAGTTTGCCAGACAATTTTTAATTTTGCCCCTAACAGCCTTCAGCCTTTGGAAAGATTAAAATGTTCATTTAACAGTATTAAGTTCTTTTCATAGGCTCACAACATTTTTAATACCCTGGGCAACCATTTACCTTTAAGCGACCACATCCCATTAATTTTCTGTCTCCTTCAGGCAAATGCTGACTGCCATGTCTGAAATGGCTGAGTACTCGAGTGTTTCAAACTGGTAGCATGACTTGGTAACTTCATTCATAACACACAGCTAAACAATTGAATGCAGCAAATCATGTTGAGCTAAAACAAGTATAATGTATATGCAATAGTTAAGAATCATTAAATCAGTTTCCTCAATGAACTGGAAAATAAAGGCACTGCTTGGTGTTGCATTGAGCCATCTATTTCAGAAGTCGAAGATTTGATTTGTGATCCTTACTGTGCGAGTTGATCTCAGCTGTTGCAGCAGTTGGCATACAATAATTGGCTTTAGCATTCCTGGGATAGAAAGGGAGTGGGGAGTGGAAATCAACCCCAGGGGTCCCAGTACAAAGTGTTGGAGCTTTGCACATCAATTGAATGTTGCACATCAATTGCGACAAGGATTGGGCTCAGGTGCGACACACTCCCAAGGAGAATTTGCTTGCCAACTCATTCTAGTCTCACAATTGAAGAATGGTTACCACAGGAACATATTAAAGGAGCCACGTAAGGAGAAACAGCATCCCAGAAAATGTATTTAAGTAAGAGTCAGCGGGATAGAAATTGGTATTCGCTGTTTTTTTTTAGGTGTGTGGAGGGGGTCCCATGATTTGTGATCAGCCTGCAGCTGTTCAGTTTGAGGTTGAGAATATGCAATCTGGGGCTGCATAAAGGGCCATTTGGTGGCCCAGTCCATAGGCGGCGGGCAATTTAATCAGCCAAGCATCAGAGATTCTATCCCTCTAAAAACTGCCTGGATTGTAGATGGACTGGACCAACAACAATGGAGACAATCCTCTAATTTGATTCACTCCGTGTGATATCTGCTGCAAAGGTTATGGGCTTTGACAATATTCTGGCAATAATACTGAGGATTTGTGCTCCAGAACTTGCTGTACGACTACTCAGGCTGTTCTACTACAGTTACAACACTGACATCTAGCCAGTAATGTGGAAAATTGCCCAGGTATGTCCTGTACACAAATTACAGGATAAATCCAGCCCAGCCAATTACTGCCCCATCAGTCCACTCTCAGCAGTCATTAACAATGGTATCAAGTGGCACTTAATTTAGCAATAACCCACTCAGAGACACTCAGTTTGGGCTCCACCAGGGCCACTCAGCTCCTGACCTCATTGCAACCGAGATTCAAACCTGGAAGAAGTACTTTGACTGGAAGTAAAAGCATCTTTGCATTACTTTAATACTCAAGGGAAGCAGTGATATTGTCACTGAACTAGTAAACCAGAGACCCAGGCTAGTGAGCGAGGACCTGGGTTCAAAAACCACCACGTCAGATGTTTAAATCTGAATTCAGTAAAAAATCTGGAATTAAAAGACTAATGATGACCATGAAACCATTGTCAATTGTTGTAAAAACTCATTTGCTAATGTCTTTTAGGGAAGGAAATCTGCCATCTTTACCTGGTCAGACTCTTGGTTGACTCTTAAATGCCCTCTGAAATGGCCCAAGCGAGCCACTCAGTTCTGGGTAATTAGGGATGGATGACAAATGTTGGTCCAGCCTGCGGCACTCACATCCCATAAACAAAAAGAACACACTTGACTTTCCCCTCTGTTCAATGCACAATAACGCAATCATTCAAACAGTACTCATTGCCACTCAAGACTCACTGAAGAATCATACAGTGCAGAAGGAGGCCATTGGGCCCATCAAGTCTACACCGACTACAATCCCATCCAGACCCTATCCCCCTAACCCTCATGCATTTACCCGAGCACCCCCTGACACTAAGGGGCAACTTAGCATAGCCAATCCACCTAACCTGCATATCTTTGAACTGTGGGAGGAAACCGGAGCACCCGGAAGAAATCCACGCTGACACGGGGAGAACATGCAAACTCCGCACAGACAGTGACCCAAGCTGGGAATCGAACCCGGGTCCCTGATGTTGTGAGGCAGCAGTGCTAACCACTGTGCCACCATGTCACCCCCTCATGCCACATGCCGACTCATGCCTGATATTCACACATTGCCCTTCACCCACAGATTGGAGAGGCCTACACAACTCTATGTCCCCTAAGCCTCCTAGAAAAGATGATACTCAAGATTATGGGCCTAGGAGTGACAAGCTTATGTGGCATCTGGTGCCCAGAGGCTTTGAAGGATGATGGTGAGTGACTGCCAGCAATGGCAGTGGCAGAATAATGCAAAAGTCTGCTGTCCTCTCTCAGGACAACAGCATCCATGCTGTCACTACAACCACTCCACTGTGTCCTTGATGATGCCTCACAGCCAGGCAACTGAGATTGTAGCTGCCCAAGCCAAGATGGTGCAGTCTGAAGTCATAACTCCAGGTGCAGAGCTGCTCAAGAGTGTTCTGCAAGGCTGCCGAGAATCTCCCAAATGAAAATGAACAGCCTTTCACCAAATATGCTACAGCCGCTGCCTTGTAAGAGCTATAAGCAAGGATACCCATAGGACAGGAACAAAGGAAATGCACAGGGAGAATAGTTCATTGTTGTTTGCATATTTGGATGTGTTGTTCAAAACAGGTGTTTTGAGATGATGGGTTTTATTTTTCAATGTCAGCCAAGGGGACATTGTGAGATGGAGCGTGAAATCAATGTGGCGAGTGTGAATCATGGTCCCAAGTTGGGATGGAAAGCTGTTGAACTTGTAAAGTCCTGTAATTTTCTCTCTCACCCTCCATGAACTAATCTGGGATCCTCATCTTCCCAGAACGTCTCTCCCCCTCACCTCTGGTGCACACAAGCCATATACCCATGTGTACCATTTTATTGCAGCAATGCTATGCTGGCTGCACAAGACGTGATTAGGAGCACATCACAACTCTGTGATGCAGTGGTAGGTTTCTGTATCGCTATCGTTCATGGTTGCTGTACACAAACTAATTTCTAGCCCAATATCTTGAAGAATCAAGGAGAAAAACACAGAGACAATGATAAAATCAAATATTGTTTAGCATATCCCCTACCTTGTGGGAAGTAGGATCAAATGAAAATGAACATGAACAGCATTAAATTGGTGATTCACCCAGAGAGACCACAAAGGTGGCTGGTATACGATTTAGAAAAAATTATAAGGCAAGTCACTGACCTCAAATGTAAGTCCGAACTGTAGGTGTCAGTGCAATATTTAATACTGGGCCTCATTTTAGCCAAGATCAACTTTCCTAACTGCCATCCTTACATATATGCACTTCAGGCAGGAGTTAACCACCAATAATTAGAAATAATAGTACAAAACTAGCTAATGTTTCCCTTCATTAATATGGGGACACAGGGGCCAATCAGCTCAGGTTTGTGTTGCTCAGGATCCAAACATGCAAAGTGTTAACCTTTAGTCCTGTGATCAGTGGTTTCAGAAGCTGTAAATCCTGCATTCGCTCTTTTCAATCATTTAATTTCAAAGGATTTGAATGTAAACCAAAATGACTTTTAGATTGAGTCCATAGTTCCATTTTAAACAAAATAACTGAATTAATTTTGTTGAAAAATATAAATCGGACCCGAGTGTATTGGTTGATAAAGGACTCTCATTGAGTCTGAATTTCAACACCACAAAATCCCTGGATTCCAAGGTGTTCAAATCCTAGTAAAGCTTGCATTCACTTACATCTAAGACATCAGTTTCCATGTGAAAAGAGACCATTGACATAAATGACAGCAATATGCAAAGTGAAACAATGTGCGATGGAGCATTTATAGAACTTAAATTGATACAAGATAAGCAGAATATCATGTTAATGGTTACTAATTGTAAGACAATCTGTTATCTTACTAACACTGCAAAACCTTTTTTTAAACAATTTGGATTATAGTTCATCAACTTCAAAGATGTTAGCCTTACTATCTCCCTGCCTGATCTTCCATGTACAACCTTTACAAAATGAAAAAAAACCGTGTTTTTTCATGACCAGACAGTCAGTGCATCAAACTGTCAGCAACAGCTGTTTTGCAGTATGATTGAAATCAAGCAGCTTGTGCATCTGTCTGGTAAAGTATATTGGCTTGTAGCAGTCAGTGACAAACCTATTACTGATGTCTGATCACAGCTCACACCATCAGTCCATTTAATGAAACAAATGAAGCATGTAGTGGGTTTGCAAAATGTAAAATGAGAAAAACACCTTGTGACAGGAAACCTCTGTACACTTAAGAAACATGTGTCCAAATCTTCAAGTCTAATTCTATCACTTGAGAAATACATATAGACGGTAATAATTTTAATTTTATATTTCCGTGACCTTTGCTGAATAAGGAGAACATCTCCTCTCTGGGTCAGAAGGATGAGGGTTGTGGGGGCAGATTTTCCCCTCCTGATGCTGAGCAAACTGCATCAAGAGGACCAAACAGGAGATGTGCTGGGCCGCAAATTTAAAATTACCAAGTTATTCTTATCACTCTCTGTTTTCCCCAACTCTGAAAATGTGGTAGATTACAATCCAACACTGTTTAAATGCCTGATCCTAATATGATTTTCTATTCAGGTTGCCATTTTCCTCAAGGTGGTGAAATCCTGAAGGTTCCACTCGTCACTGTTGGTAAGTTGGTTTGTAAACCCTGCTGTAGATTTTGGAATTTTGACAGATAAATCTAAAGACTCTTGCAACTTCAACTATCATAATTAGTTAAATATGTTATTAATGCAGTGATTGATCACAGAGCTATATCCTTAAAAAGTAAGAGACCATTAAATTGAACAGCATAGTGTAAGAGCTTAGATGCAATAGAGAACTTTATCCATTGGATAATGTCCTCTTCTGCATTCAACAGTATGGAAAATCTGATATTAATGTGTGTAGGGGAAGCTTGATTTTTCACATTGACAATGTCCTGATACCTGCTGAACATTTGAAGTACTCTTCCAACATACATTAGGTATAGGAACTAATGAAGCATATAATAACATTGGCAAGTCTTTTGAAATGCTCATGTAATGAAAAAAAGGCCTTTCAAAATCCCCTTGGGACACCATTGCCCCTCTGACAAGCTTATGAAACTATATGGCCCTATTATGAATGCTTGGTTGAGCTCTAAGCCTCACTAATGGATTCATCACAGCTTCAAAGTGGACTACTACCTTTGATTGACAGATGAGAGTTTGTAATATGTTTAATTTTCATTCTTATGGTTTTTCAATGCCTGTTTATTTGGACAAGATTAGGGCAGAATAAGTGAATTAAAGTTTTTTTTTCAATGGGGATCTGAATGCCTGTGTTTTATGGACAGGACACTGAGTGAGTAGATATGACAGATGCATGGAGAGGACATAAAGAGATGATGGGTGATATGAGAAGGTATGGAGGAACAAGGTGATATGGAAGGGTCATGGGGGCTTGGAGTGTGGAGCAATAAGGGTAGGGGTCCTAACAGCCATATAGAAAACTGAGCTTTTATCTTAATTAATGGAACCCAACCTTTTAAGCTGCTAACCTCGGCATCTGCTGGCCACTGTTACTGACTGAAAACAGTTGGGCTTGCCTCCAGCCCGCACTGGACTCTGAGAACCAAAGTTCCAGATGAAAGGGCTGACTTCCCAACATAAGAACATGACATCAGAAAACAGCCAGACTCTCGCTTCCTAAACCAAAGACAAAAGTTCATCCACAACAGTCAAACATATATTCTGGACTGACTCTCAAATTCAGTAGTAAGCGGTGTTGAATGTTTAATCAAGACATTGTCAGTCTATTTTGGTGGTTCATGTAAATATCCCAAGCCACAATTCCACAATTCAAAGAAAAGCAGTGAGGATTTTGCTCTCCTGGTCAATATTTTTTCCATCGATGAATACCATCAAAAAATTATTAACTCATCTCATTCATTTTATAAACTCTTGCTGTATGCAAAATGCTGTCAGTTGTACCTGTGCTGCATATACACTGCAAGGCAATGCATTCTATGTGAGATACTATTTATCTATTATGTGCTGTTGACCTTTCACCCAAATGGGACTATGAAGTATTTCTGAGATAAACATAAGCCCCTTTTCTCTTTCCTATCTTTTTAATCTGAAGTTCCAAGCATTAAATTGGAACAGTTCTGGGGGCAGAACATGTGTATGATGTCTCTGACTGGAAACTATTTTAATTGTATTAATCTCATTGCGGTAACATGGGTAATTGGAGAATTACAATGGTGAAGCTATTCCCAATGGTTTTTGAATTGTCCTTAAAGTTTACCCAACTTGGTTCTTGAACTAGAAAAGTGTAGTACTATAATTAGGTGACATTACTGGACCTCTTTACTCTCAGAACAAACCAACATATTTCCAGGTATGTTGCCCTAATTATAATCTCCCTTCATTCACCACATTGTTAGGCTCTTCGCTGTCACCGTCTCTTTGAGATACCTTGTTATCACTAGGATAGTAAGCCATTTATTTCTACCTGTCCTTGATCTTGACATACAAACATGAAAAATTGATCTATCGTGCAGCTTTTTCATTAGCAGACAATAGTCGTGTGTATAAATAATTATTTTTTAAAATATGAAAGGTTAATAAAAGGGCATGCACCACAGCATAAATGAAGGTATCACCTGTCTGAAAAGCATATTGTGTAGATACCAATCTGAGACTACACAAGCTTTTGTTGATATTGAAAAAAATGTTCATTATTGCTCAAGTAGAGACTGATGATTTTTTGAATAAAAGGCATTCTTACACATGACGAACAGCGTGATGAAATGGTTGTGCTGTTGACCTTTCACCCAAATGGGACACAAGGTTACATTTGTAAATAGTAAGCTGTAAATCCACTGACTCAGCATTCATATCTGCACAGCATACTAATTATTAACTCTTTGTGGTTTCTAAATATCTACTAATACTAACGATATGGCTGGCTGTCAATCTTCCATCATTGCTTTTAACTCTGGCAATGCTTCCTCTTAAGCACCAATATATTCCTGCCCAAATAATTTCCTTATCAGTTTATGAGGCCATTGTAAGTATTGTCAATTGGGATCACTGCAACACTGCCATTACATACTTGATGTAATTCAACAAAATGACAGCAGAGTAAGATACAGTTCACTATTTGAAATCATAGAATCCTACAGTGCAGAAAGAGGCCATTCAGTCCATCGAGTCTGCACCAACCACAATCCCACCCAGACCCTATCCATATATCCCTACATATTTACCCACTAACTCCTCTAACTTATGCATCCCGGGACACTAAGAGGCAATTTAGAATGGCCAATCAACCTAGCCCGCACATCTTTGGACTGATTTGATTTGATTTATTATTGCCACACATATTAATATACAGTGAAAAGTATTGTCATAGAGAAGGAAAGGAGAGGGTGCAGAATGTGTTACAGTCATAGCTAGGGTATAGAGAAAGATCAACTTAATCGGAGGTGTGTCTATTCAAAAGTCTGATGGCATCAGAGAAGAAGCTGTGCTCGAGTCGGTTGGTACATGATCTCTGACTTTTGTATCTTTTTCCCAACAGAAGAAGGTAGGAGAGAGTATGTTTGGACTGCGTGGGGTCCTTGATGGTGGCTGCTTTTCCAAGGCAGCAGGAAGTGTAGACAGAGTCAATGGATGGGAGGCTGGTTTGCATAATGGACTGGGCTTCGTTCATGACCGTTTGTAGTTTCTTGCAGTCTTGGTCAGAGCAGGAGCCATACCAAGCTGTGATACATTCAGAAAAGATGCTTTCTATGATGCATCTGTAAAAGTTGGTGAGAGTCGTAGCGGACATGCCGAATTTCCTTAGCTTCCTGAGAAAGTAGAGGCGTTGGTGGGCTTTCTTAACTATGGCATTGGCATGGAGGGACCAGGACAGATTGTTGGTAATCTGGACACCTAGAAACTTGAAGTTCTCGACCATTTCCACTTCATCCTTGTTGATGTAGACAGGGGCATGTCCTCCACAACACTTCCTGAAGTCGATGATGACCCCCTTCATTTTACTGACATTGAGGGAGAGCTAATTGTCAGCGCACCAATTCATCAGATTCTCTATCTCTTCCCTGTACTCCGTCTCATCATTCTTTGAGATCCGACCCATTATGGTGGTGTCATCAGCTAACTTGAAAATCAAGTTGGAGGGGAATTTGGTCAGTCAGAGGTGTATAAGGAGTATAGTTGGGGCTGAGGACACAGCCTTGCGGGGCTTTCCAGTGTGTCAAAAATAAGGTTCATCTGATTGACATTGAAGAGGACATAATCAAATTGACCAACTGGGAAGATGGAACAATGGCCTGATACAGAAAATGGTGCTCACTCCTGAAAGTAACGTCCCACTAGAAAATGGGAAGAACTGAACAACTGACTGATGAAAGTGTGTTTGCATCTGTCCAAAGTAGAAAAGAGGAAAGTAGAATAGTAGTAGAAATTTTTTCTATTCACAAGGGTACATGAATAATTTCCAACTTCTTCATTCACTGTTATTTCTAATCCTCGAGCTTTATTCATCACTTTCTTTGAGTTGTTGTATTTTGTCATTTTAATCATATGTTTCCTTTTTGGGATTAAACTTAATCACTCCATGTAGAAAAGTGACACAAATACGCTGGAGGCCATTCAGGTCACACTTAATACCAAACATTGCCCATCATAGTCCATTACAGCTAATCATAGTTAATATATCTGTAAATTACAGCTCTGATATTAGCAATGAACATTTAGCACTTTCATGTGACATTCTTTAGTCCAATATTTTAATGCATGCATTAACCTGGTCATATAAAATTGGTTATAACTACCAAAATAGCAGACAAAAAGATCATGCTAACATGCTTCTTGGTTTATGCGATCAAATCCAGCTTTAAATCAACATTTAGGCAGATGTTTTATCTTCAATATTTTGCTTTGACTTCCATCCAATAAAGAATTTAACAAACTTTCAAATCAAAACTCTGAAGGACTATTTTCAAAGCTATGGTAAAATGTAGTCTGTAAAATAATAAGTTATGACTTATTAACCAGTGCAGACATGGTGGGCCAAATGGCTTCCTTCTGCAACAATTGTGTGATATTTTTGTCTTTATTTATATTCTTTCATTGGATGTGGGTGTTACTGGCAAGGCCAGTATTTGCTGCCCATTCCTAATTGCCCTTGAACTGAATGGCTTGCTAGATCATTTCAGAGTCAAACACATTGCTGTGGGTCAGGAGTCACATATAGGCCAGACCAGTAAGGATGACAGATTCCCTTCCCTAAAGGACATAAAAGAACCAGATGGGCTTTCACAACAATCAATTATAGCATCATGGTCACCATTACTGAGACTAGCTTTCAATTCCAAATATTATCAAATTTAAATTTCACTAGGTGCTGTGATGGGATTTGAACCTGTGCTCACAGAGGATTACCCTGGGCCTGTGGGTTACCGGCCCAGTCATTTGAACCTGTGCTCCTAGAGAATTAGCCTGGGCCTGCAGATTAGTAGCCTGGTGACATTACCACCACACAACCATCTCCCCCTAAAGCATATACTGATGACTATGTTAGAAAATGCTATGTAGGTTAGCATATTCATCATTAGGAGTGTCAAAAACTATCACTCATTCTGCTGGAGTGGTTGATGACTTTTGACATTTTGAATACTAACACATTGTTCATGTAAGATTTGATTTTTATGAAGGCAATCAAGGATCTGATTTATAAGGCATAAATTTACAAGTTCATATTCCTGGCAAAGAAATTTGCCTGCTGAGAACAGGGTTGCACTTTCCTATCCTTTTAAAAGGAATGGAAAATGATGGAAAAGAGGTGCCTGGTTAAATTCTCAACAGGCACGCAAGGCTCTGCAGCAAGAACACAAATTCATCAAATTACCCGTGCAGTCACTTACAAATTGATGTCCACATCAGGCCTGCTCCTACCTGCCTCACTAAATTGAAATGAAAGACTGGTTTATTTCACTTGCTGATGTATGCTGATGCCATGCACTGCCTGTACACCACTCAACTCACATGATACATATCCTGGATTTCAAAGGCACATAGACCCCTTCATGCGAGTGATAGAATGTTGTTTAAATATAATCAAATTCTAAATCTAACTGAAATTAAAGTTTACCTAAATTAGTGAGCCAGAACTGCCTAAACAAACAGAATATATGCAAATTCAAATGCGCAAGCTTGGAAATTCTAACTTGGTGGAATTCGGGTAACATATTAATAATGGAGTGCAAAAGAGATGTTCTGATTTGCCTCGGATCAGTTGCTCTTATCTAGTGTCTGCAAATAAATAACACTTCTAATTAGTTAATGTTAACAAAACTAATATTTACTTTTGGTTAAATTTCTAAAACACTGTTGTAACTACAGTAGCTTCTACTTCCAGTTTTCAGATGCAGCTAAGGAGTGGTCACTTTCAAGTCATTTCAAAATAAGAATTCCAACCAGCATAAGAAGATTTACCTCCTTCAGTCCTGCAATCCTCCAAGATATCTGAGCTTCTCCAATTCTGGCCACTTGAGAGTCCTGATTTTAATCACTCCACTATTAGCAGACTTTCCTTTTCTGCTTGGGCCCTAGCTTTGGAACTCCCTCTCTAAGCCCACCTGTGTCTCTACTTCTCTCATCTCTTTTAATACAATCTTTAAAACCTACCTTGAAGATCAAGTTTTAGTCACCTCCTCTAATATCTCATGTAGCTCAGTGTCAGATTTTGCATGATAACAATTCCTGTGAACTGCCTTGGGATGACTTATTATGTTAAAGGCACTATATAAATACAAGTTGTTCTTGTTATCGTCATTTTATTATGGAATAATATCCCAGGATACTTAATAGACATAACCAAAAACAAACACCAAATAAGAGGAGGTAGTAAGAGGGCTGATCAAAAGCTTAGTCAAGGAAGTGGCTTTTAAAGAGGTCTTAAAAGAAAGTGCAGAAGCGGATGGGTTTAGGGAAGGAGATCCAAGGTGTGAGGCCCAGACATTTGAAGGTATGGCTGCCAATGGTGGGGTGAAGAGAAGGATGATGTACAGGAAGCCAAAGTTACAGAAAAGGAGTGGAGGATTTGATAAGGAGATAGTCTCCAGCAAGCTGAAGGAGGTTTCCAAGATAGGATGTGGTGAGGCCAAACAAGGGTTCAAATATGTGAAAATTTTAATGAGGCATTCAGGGCCTGGAGCAAAGACAAGGATAATGGGTGTGCTGAACCTACTATGGGGTAAACTACAGGCAGCAAAGTTCAGGATGAACAAAAGTTCAAAGAGCTTAAATTATGGGAGGCCAACAAGGAGAGCATTGGAGTAGTCAAGTCTGGGTTGTCAGCGGTGGAGGCAGATAATGTTAAGGAGGCAATATAGGATTGAAATCTCATCTTGGGTTTGACTTGTATGCTGATGCAACAAACTTTCTGGTTCAACCTGAATGCAATGAATGGCAGGGACATGGAATAGGTAAAATGAGCCCAAGACAATGGCTGCTATCTTCCCAATGTTCAAACTGTGAAAACTAACCAAAACTGGAATTCAGACAAGCAATCTTATAGCAGGAACACAGAGGTGGGATTGGGGTGGTGCGCTGTTTAGAGAGGTAGTAATAAACCAGAAGTATTAAGTGATAGGATATTTGTTTTGTTCTATTCAAAAACTGCAATCCAATCAGATTAGCTGCTCTGTGATAATTAGTTTGAGTATTCCATGTAGTTGAAAAATGATTCAATCCAAGAAAGAACAGAACTACACTTACTTTAAATAATTCACCTCTTTCTGTAGCACGCAATACTTCATTCAGTGAGTTATACTTTTCTCTAATGAATAAAGAACACTAAGCAGCAGCAGGTTTTGTGCTTGAATACTGGCAAGAAGAAACTCATTGTCACTGGATGTGACATGAAATGCAATTATCATTCCTTTTCCATTACATTTTTATTGTTTTGAATTAGGTGAAAATAAACAATTCTTTACCCTGATATTTTTTTCTGTCCCCCATAAGCTCAACAGTGTCATATGCCAAAATGATCCAAACATAATTGATGGCCGATCTTTGACCTATGCAATGATGAGCCTCTATCCATTGGAGAGAAGCAGTATCCAAAGTAACAACTCAAACTGGACCACATCAGATTATGTTGGAATGTGACTTGATAAGAACCATTGTGCCTTTTTCAATCAAGCGTATGCCCAAGGCTGTAAAGGCAAGTTTTTTTCTATTAATTCAAGGGATGTGGGAATTGGTGGCTAAGCCAGTATTTATTGTCCATTCCTAATTGCCCATGAGAAGGTGGTGGTGAGCTGCCTTCTTGAACTGCTGTTATTTATATGGTGTAGGTACATCCATAATGCTGTCATTGAGGGAGTTCCAGTGATTGTGAAGTTTCGGAGGAAGCTTTTTGAGGCAGCTGCAGAATGTGTGGGACAGCGGCTTGTCTCATGGTTGTGTCATTGATCGCAGCCTATATTCTCGGACTTGGATCTATGACAAAATTCACAGATCTGTGCAAGATATTGTCTTATATTCAGTATCACACCTGTAAGTGGACTTCATATCACCTATGATGCAGAAAGCAGCTTTACAATCCAATGTTCGAGTGATAATGTGGCCCACTCATAGCAATCCCTACTGGGTATTGTGGTCTCTCATATACTACCCCATCCATTCTCCTATCTTTACAGCAAGTAGACTGAAAAGCATTCTAGTGGAGCATAAATATAAATCAACAAACAGGTTTGCTTTGCATGAAATACTTGCATGAATAGAATACTGTTTTCAATTAGATTTTATCTATTTCTTTTAACCAAACAATTAATGAAGAAACAACTCTGTGACTGTTCCACATGAAAATCACTGTCAGGATAGCTGTTCCTGAGTTAATTGACCAGGTGTTCCTCTGTTTCAAGCAGTACACATTTCTACCTCAGCCTAGATTTTCTTTCTCTGACTTGGAGAGACTCATACTGGTCCAAGAAGTTAGGGAGAAAAATAATTCTCTGCTACTTCCTCAACTCTATACTGGGAAATAATTTTCTAAGCTGCCATGTTACTATCATGAATGAACTGACATGCTCTTAATGGGGAATCTCTTGACACATTTATATTTTGATTAGCTATAAATGTTTATCATAAGACTAATAAATACTTAGCACCAAAGCTTATGGAATTCATTATCTTAAAGTCAGCATCAGCGCTGAAAAAAGCTGGAACTAATTAGGTTATGCAGCATTTGTGAAAAAAATATTCAATGTTACAGGTCTTGAGATCTTTCCTCATCCTGTAGAAGTCTCAAGACCAATAACGTTGACTGTTATTTTTCTACAGATGCTATTTGAGCAGCTAAATATTTCCAAGATTTCCAATTTTAATTTCCAAATTTGTAGTGTAGTATCCGCAGATTTTTATTTTTTGTTTACAATAGTACAATGTTTGATGGCTGTTCCATCTAAACACTCACTTAAGTACCATTCTACCTCACCATATGGCTTTAAACATTATACAATTCTATATTTCTGAAGGTTAACCCATTGTCAATTAGTCTAATCTCTAGAGCAGTATTCCAACATAATTGAAGACCAGAAATGCTATTGAGATATTTGCACGTGGGTATACACTGGTGTCACATATGTTACTGATGGAGTGTACACCTCAAATGAGGCGAGGTATTTAGCTGCAGCACTATGCTGAGAAATGGGTGGCTATGCAAGACATTAGAAAAGGAACAGAATTTTTTTAATTCTTTGCATAGCAGGGATTGATGTACAAATCTTTGAAATTCCAATTCAGATTGGGGGCTATCTAAATTTATATTTTCTGAATTCAAACTTTAAATTCAAAGCCTTGCTCTTAACAACCATTTGATTGGGGCTTAGTTTCCAGTATTCAGTCCTAACCTTAGAAGAATAGCTCAAAAAAAGTTGCGAAACTTGTAATGCTATGACCACCTACTGAGTTAAAGCACATGATTTAGATCAAAGTAAGCGTGGTTATGTCATATTTGAGAAACTTTTCGTTCCGCACATACTGTGTGGGATTTTTGTTCTGGATTGATGACAGCAACTGATAAAAGACAGCTCAGAATCTTGTTAAATTCTTGGCAAGCTGCAATCTGCTTTAAAACTTAGGGTATCAGTTTAATTGTAAGTTGCTCAGCTTGTGCACTGTATGGCAGCGGGATTTTTTGTTCAAGGTTTAAGGTCTCAATGTCAGGTGAGTGATTAATATACAAATTTGGAGTATTGTATGAGCAAAGTGTAAAAGTTGACAGCCACTTCAACTTCCTGCTACTGGTACCAACAAAGTCCACTCCACGATCATCCCTCCAAACTCGGAAAAGGAGTAGTGCTTGAAAGGAGCATGTGTCAGTGGGAAGGTTACAAAACCAAGAACTAATTCTTAAACGTGCGCTGAACTGGCCGCGTGAGATCCATAAATTTACCCTACGGCACTATGCAAACTGGTACCCCGATAATACTGTACTACCAGACACGAAGCACTGGGAGGGCGATCTCTGTGTTGAAATAATTGGGGAGTATATTACATCTGGCACTAAGATCGGATCGTGTTAGACTGAGTTTACGGGTAAAATTTCCTCGAGTTCTCTCGCTGTTTACGCCATTTTTGCCAGGATTTCCGCCAAAGTTACAGCAAGCGATCGAGAGAATCTCTGGAAATGTTATCCCTTTGTCTTCTTGTGCATCCAGACTTTCATCGGAGCTCGTTGTTCCTCAATTATACCAGCACCGTCACATCAATATTCTAGTGAACTCACATTGTATGAAAGTGAGAGATAATGACACTTAAAATCGTCGCATCATTTTTCGCCTGGTGGAATGATTTGCTAACTTGAGCGACATTCTGTTGTGCAAATGCTCCATAATCCACTCTCTCGGTGGTTTACAACACAAATACAGCTTCGCCGATCAAGTGGGTACCCCCAATTCTAGTGCTTTGAGAACAAATGCAACTCAGGAGTGTGTGTGCGTGTATTGATGGTTCTTGCTTGGGCTGTGGGATGGAGCATTCGCTGAGAATGGAGCGTCCCTTTCTCAGCTCTGCTCAGACTTTCATCTGCCCTTCTCGCACAGAATGGGATCGTCACTCGTCGCCTGGGGAAATCTGTGATCCCAAAACATCCCACCCTCCTGCTTGGGATGTCAGCGAGGTGGTGGAAATAAGCATCCGGCGGGACAGTTTGTCTATAAACACGAACATTAAACATATCTGGTCTAGTCCCAGAACAAAATACTTTGCAAAAGTATTCGGGAGGGGCGGAGGGGGGGGATTGTAAATCACAGTAACCTAATATCCGCGGCAATATCGTGTGTAATTGGGTTGAAAGAATTGAGAGGCTTTATTATTTGGGCCCTACCTGGTTTCCACACATACACAGATTGAAACTCCTCTTCTGTTTCTGCTTTAACACTCCAGAGCCCCAAGAGCAAGGTTAACATCACACCAATGCACTGTGCTAAAGCACCACACTTCTTTGAACATTTGAATGAAGCGGTGCTTTTCCTTCTCAGTCTCATAGCTCCAGAATCACCAGGATGGTTCAGTGTGATTCCAATTCGGAAGACAAAGGATATTATAACCCTTGCCTTGTTATTAATGTCTCTTTTTTTTCTATATATAGTATTCCTTTCGCAGGGAATCCGCCACGCACCGTGTGTCCGGAAAGTCCTTCTTTAGATGTACAGCTTGTACGAATGTAGACAAGGCGCCCGGGCATAAAAAAATACACACAATAATGACCCCCGCGTTGTAAGCGTTTCCTTCCCTTCCAAGTGAGTGGCTAGCGGCAGCTTTCAATCAGCCGAGGGAAGCAGATGTCCATGAGGAGCTCCGGCTGATACAGCGGGTCATGCAGGTCTTGTAGGCGGCAGCAAGTCATTCACACCAGCTGCACAGAGAGAGAGAGAAACAAATGTTGTAATGCCACTGCCTAGATATGCTGCATAATACTGCTGTCTGCGCTCATATAACCATGTGGAAAAGCACACGAACATATGCGTGTCTGCACCTGCATCTCACAGCGACGAGAAAGTCAAATGATGAAACCACTGCTATGGGTGGTGGGGGTTGGGGGGCGGAGGATCTCTTCACCAACCCACGGGAGGTTTGTCATTTTGTGTTTGAAAAAAAACTCCCCAGATTTATCCTTTTCAAACGCATTAGATTAAATTGCATCGATCAGTAATTCCCACCCATCGCCTATTTAAATATTCTCACACCATTGCAAATTAGCAACGAGAGTACTACAAATCCCCCTTTTGTTTACCTATCACTTTCCACCTCTAAGAGGGAATTAAAGGCTCAGAAAGCCTGCCACCGTGTCCATATTGTTACCCCAGATAAGCAAGTGTGGATTACTTTTCCTCGACTGTCAGAAAACAAGCACTGACAGATTAACGCCCGATAAAGGAGAGGAAGAATTTATATTGTTGCTGATTTTATGCGTCCCAAATAGAAAGTGATAACAAAGCGAAAGCCCTAGTAGCTTTATAGCCTTTGAAAAGCAGAACCGTCCTAGACTCTAACTACAGTAATATCTTTATCAGAATCGGCTGCAGCATGATCGTTTTGTGTGTTCCAACATTGTGGATTAAACGCTTTCAAGACAACTTCGATAGGATTTGCAGTAATGTTTTTGATATTTTACTTTAACCCTTTTAAGATCTGGAGGATTTTCTCTAAATTAATATAGAGCTGTGTCAACCATTTATTTTATAATTGGATGTGTCGCGTGCAAGTGCAATTCCCACAATTTAGCATACAAATTCAACACAAAATTAGTGGTTGTCTGGCTAAGTGTACTGAACTTCCCCCGTAAAAATAATGTCAATGGACTTCTGTTGCACAAAGAAGCCAATTTGTTTACATTACATTTTTTGGTTTGATACAGTTGTATTAAACCATTACGGCAAAAGTAAGTGGAAACAATAGCAGACGAGGCGTAATGTAAAGATCAGGAAATAATTTCAGGGAAGTCTTTCACAGCAAAAACAATTGTAAACAGTTCTCACAATTCACAAACCTACTGCTTGGTCAAAGTAATTTGGCAGACGTTTGCTACTCAATTTACGACCGAATAAGAATCTTACAGGCACCAATGCGCAGTTAATACCAAGAAGGGGAAAGGGAAAAAAACTCACAAGTAATAAAGTTGACAATGGGGAGGGTGAGGGTTAGGACAGCGGGAGTGGATGTTGGCGGAGACAGCTGATAGAAGATTAAAAATATTTGGTGGGCACTATCAACGTTGTCACAATTTCAGGGAGGGTAAGCTTCTGATGCAGAGGTTGAGTTAACTATTGAAGGTCTGTCCATTCCCAAATGTTAAACCATGTAAATGCCAAATTTATACCACTGTTGGACTTAACTAACAATCTCCCATTGTATGAAGCAAGATTTGAGTGAATGAATACTTTTTAGAACTGATTACATTGCTCGGTCCTGGGCATTTTTTCCTTCATTACTGTACTTGGAGACATAATCCTATACTCTGTAAAGAAACAAGAAACAAACCGTACACAAACTGTGCATTATTTTGAAAGATACTACTGATGTTCTATGTACTTCTAGGAGCTTTTCTTAAAATCAGCACATATTTTAGGGTATTACTTTGTCTGATTGCCTTTTTGCTAAATCATAGAATCCTTACAGTGCAGAAGGCCATTTGGCCCATCGGGTCTGCACCAACTGTCTAACAGATCATTCCTCCCAAGTTCTATCCCCGCAGCCCCACCCATTTATCTTGCTAATCCCCCTAAACTATACATCTTGGGACGCCAAGGGACAATTTAGCATAGCCAATCCACGTAACCTGCACATCTTTAACTGTGGGAGGAAACCAGAGCACCTGGGAGGAAACCCAAACAGACATGGAGAACATGCAAACTCCACACAGTCATCCAAGGCTGAAATTGAACCCGGGTCCCTGGTGCTGTGAGGCACTTTGCCACCATGCCATCTCATGATGTGCATGCCAAAGCCATAGTGTTAGTATTATTTTATATTATGTAAACAAGATGGCATTTTTCCTTTCTCCACCATTGGCGACCATCAGTCATTAGGTAACCTACAGAAACTGTAACTGTTCTGATCTTCTTCTTAGTCCAATCTGTCGAAAAATTGGTGCAACTCATGAGGAAATGCTTCCTCTAAACAACAAAACAAGTTATGTTTACATAGTGTCTTTAAATGACAAAGTCTCCCAAGATACATTGCAAGGGGAATGGAAACAGTGAGCTCATATTAGTGTAGTTTCTGAGGCATTACCAATATAATCTTTAAGGCATACCATCTGAGGTAAGCATAGTTAGATAAATACATGTAATAATGAAAATGCAGAACAGGTTTCCTGGTGCCTTGGAAGAAAAATGAGTGACTGACATGTTGGATGAAAACCCTTCATCAGAACTGGAAACTGGGCTATAAACAAGTCCCTGTATAGAATTGAATAAAATAAAGAGAGAATGAACAAACAATACATAAAGATCAAAAGTAAGACATCTTGACATAAAGACTCAGAAAAAAGGGGTATTGCAGAAAGTAAATTAACATTTTATGATCTTCCCAGCCACTAATTGTGTTTTCCAGACCCTAATTGGACAAATGTATCATTTGATGTAGTATTAACCCATAGCAACCAGGAAAATTCCTAGTTGTACTTACAAAGATGATCTCAGCCAGACTGATCGTATGACACTAAAGTTCCAATCCATGTTCTATGGCTATGAAAATGTACATTTGTGAATGTTGCTTGTTAGTACATTGCTTGAGTATTGGTGAAAAAAGTGACATGTTGTAGAATCTTTTCATCTTGCATTTATCGAGACAGATGCAAGAATGGCAAATTTCAAAGGGAACAACAATTTTTACTGCATGAGAATAGGGGTGCTAATTGGTTGGCAAGTCAGCTCTGATTGATCAAGGTGTTGCCATGGTGAATGCAGCAAGCAGTTCCCAATGCTTATGTTTATTCAAAAAAGGTGCAATATTTGGACATTTCTCTGAGAGCACACGTCGCTGCATAAGAATATGTGTAGCTTCTAGAAAGCATAGGTGAACTACATAGTGAGCCTGACGTACCTTAAATCCTAATCTTACTTTAACTTTTATCTTAAATCCAAATCTTAAATTGGCTGTTAGTGTAAATTCTTAGCACACTCGGGATTGTTCAGAAAATGCTGCCCAATTGCAGAATCACATTTAATGTTATACATTATGTTCTGTGTTTTTCAAGCACAGGTTTGTTGAGTACAGTCATGTTTGTCTATTGCAAGCAGCCAAAAGGATGGGCTGTTTGATACAGTCTGCGAATCATACGAGCTGTGTATCTGGCATCACAGTGGCACTGAAATTCACATACCAATTAATATGAAATATGAAATACATGTGCCAAAATAGGGCATATCGAAGCTATCCTGCAGGATAATGGCTAACCTGACCAGATCTCTGCTTGCTGTGTATCGTGCATGGGCCTAAGGTTGCATCTTTCAGACCTGAAAAGTGCCGAATCTATCAGGCAGGAGAAAGTATCTTATAAATGAGCAACAGATGAAGCTAGCTGTTTCACACTGCTACTATGCAATTGCAACACAAGTGGTGTTTTCCACAAACAGGATGCTGCCATCAAGTCAAAAAGACATTCTGCTACCACACAAATAAGTAGTGCGGTAAATAAATTTCAGTGCCGGCATGATGCCAAGTACGCAGGCTGTACGTCGCAAAGACTGGCAGATCATATCAAGCAGCACGTCCCTTTAGCTGTTCGCTATAAGTAGAATACTGATCATACTCAACCAACCTATGTTTGTAAAACTTAGAATATAGGCCGGAATTTTACCGCCCTGCCCACCACAAGAATCAGAGCAGGCAAGGGGCAGACAGTGGGAAGGTCCATCGACCTCGGGCAGGATTTTATGGTTTCAGGATGAGCGCGGACGTAAAATCCCATCCATAATGTCTAACATTAGTTGTGATTCTGAAATTAGGCAGCATTCTCTGAACAACCCATGTGTGCTAAGAATTGCACCAACAACCAATTTAAGATTCGAACTTAAGATAAGATTAAGATGCAAGATAAAGCAAGTCCACAATGTAGCTCACTTAAGTTTGTTAGAAGCTACATATATTCAGATGTTCATATATATATTCATATAATAAGTGGCAGCAGTTTCTACCATTTACAAGATGCACCACAGCAACTCACCAAGGCTCCTTCGACAACACTTTCCAAATCCGCGACCCCTACCAGGGCAGAAGGTGCATGGGAACACCGTCTGCAAGATCAAGATTGCCTTCAAACCACACAACATCTTAACTTGGAAATATATCACCTTTCCTACACGGTCGCTGGGTCAAAATCCTAGAACTCACTCCCAAATAGCACTGTGGGTGTACCTACTGCAGCAGTTTAGGAAAGCAGCTCACCACCACCTTCCCAAGGGCAATTAGGAGTGGGCAATAAGTGTCGGCCCAGCCCATATCCCATGAAGGATTTTTTTTTAAATGCAGGTATGTGTGAG
Organism: Mustelus asterias; assembly: GCF_964213995.1. Classification (NCBI taxonomy): domain Eukaryota; kingdom Metazoa; phylum Chordata; class Chondrichthyes; order Carcharhiniformes; family Triakidae; genus Mustelus; species Mustelus asterias. The sequence continues at coordinate 84,981,914 of NC_135802.1, forward strand.
GAGTGTGTCTATACATTGCACCTTTTTGTGAATAAACAAAAGCATGAGGAAACAAACTTCTGGATGCAATCACCATGGCAATGTCATCATGGCAAAGGGAGACCATGCAGACGCTACAACAACGGATGAATGAAGACCGCTCAACAATCACCAGGCAGGAGTGTTCTCTTCCAGTTGGGGAACACTTCAGCAGTCACGGGCATTCAGCCTCTGATCTTCAAGGCACCCTTCATGACACACAACAACGCAGAATCGCCGAGCAGAAACTGATAGCCAAGTTCCGCACACATGCGGACGGCCTCAACCGGGATCTTGAGTTCATGTCACACTATCTGTAACCCCCACGACTTGCCTGGGTTTGTAAAATTTCACTAACTGTCTTGGCTGGAGACAATACACATCTCTTTAACCTGGGCTTAACCCTCTCTCCACTCACATTGTCTGTACCTTTAAAACTTGATTACCTGTAAAGACTCGCATTCCAACCATTATATTGTAAATTGAGTTTGTGTCTTTATATGCCCTGTTTGTGAACACATCTCCCACTCACCTGATGAAGGAGCAGCGCTCCGAAAGCTTGTGGCTTGTGCTACCAAATAAACCTGTTGGACTTTAACCTGGTGTTGTGAAACTTCTTACAGTATCTAAACAGTCTCAGGAACAAAAGAAGCTGCAGAGCAATAAAGCTAAGTTTTATAGAAACTGACCACATCTGCAGCTATTAAGACCAAAGGGCCACATTTGATGAAGAAAAGGAAGATAAATCTTTTGGGACTTTTGTGGTGAAGATTCAGGGAGGAGGAGCTATTGCAAGAAATGTACTGGCTGCAATCAAAAAATCAAGAGTGCAGTCACACAAGACCAGTCCTGTAGTGCGAAACTTAGAGAAGAGTTGTTGGAGGAGAATTAATGAGATCAACCACATGGACCACAGTGACAAGACTGAGGTGGATATGGATAGAAAACACACTATGACCAATGCTGCAAATAGCATTAATACAAAGGTAAAATGCTGCAGATGTTGGAAATCTGAATTCAGTTCTGAAAAGTAATCAACCTGAAATATTAACTTCCTCTCCACAGATGCAGAATCTGTTGAGTATTTCAGGATTTTATGTTATCATGGATAATATTCATGACCTTGGCCAGGTTGGTCTCAGTGATGCAAATTGGGGTGAAGCTGGACTAGAGGAATTTGAGCAGGAAGATTCTGGAGATATTGGCACAGAGTCAGGATGAGATGACATGCTATCTTGTTTGAGAGATCAAAGGATGTTTAGGGATGGGATGAGAACCAGAAAACTAAAGGGTTGAGAGTAATGGAGAGTTTGATTCAGTCTGGAGGCTTAAGTGGAGAAGAATTAATCATTACTTATGTATAATATCTCAGTTTATGCTACAAAATGTAATGTTTCAGTCAGGATGAGGTTGGAAGTAAGGATCCCATTTGCAAGAGACAGAGATTTTGAAGGAGGATGTGGAGTGGTTAGGGCTGGAAGGAGAAGAGTCAGATGAACGGGTGAGTGGGAAGTGGGGAGCATGAAGGATGAGGTGGAATTTGGAAGCAGAGGGCAAATCAGCTGTGATTGTTGCTCATGATGAATCAATGCTGAATGCCACAGTGAGTGTGCTGGAGGATGGCAACAGAAAACCAGAGTAAGGCAGTTAGCTAGACGCCTGGTTCATGATTCAGAGAGAAGGCAACAGCATGGGTTCAATTCCTGTACTGGCTGAGGTTATTCATAAGGGCCCCACCTTCTCAACCTTACCCCCTCCCTGAGCTGTGGTGATTTTCAATTTAAAATCACCCCGCAAAGGGAAGAGCGGCCTATCATCTGGAACTATGGCGACTTTAACTTTCATACATAAGAACTTTTGTTAGCTTGTGAAGGTCATTGTTGTCAAACATTCACCATTACAGTTTGCAGAAGGCTGAGCTGGCGCTGCTAATCTGGTGTTGGATCTCCTCATCAATGGTGGCTTTTTTGAGAGAGGTGGCTGCCAAGGTATAGAAAGTGCTCAACATATTCCAGAGCCTCTCATTCAATATTGTATTGGAGGTGGAATATTTGGCTGCTCAGGTGTAGCTTAATATATGAGTTTGTTTAGGCAATATACAGGTGACACTGTGGTTAGCACTGTTGCCTCACAGTGCCAGGGACCCAGGTTCAATTCCCGCCTTGGGCCACTGTTTGTGTGGAGTCTGCACATTCTCCCCGTGTCTGTGTGGGTTTCCTCCGGGTGCTCCAGTTTCCTCCCACAGTCCAAAAGACATGCTGGTTAGGTGCATTGATTTTATTTTATTTGATTTATTATTGTTAGATATATTAATATACAATGAAAAGTATTCTTTCTTGTGCGCTATACAGATAAAGCATACCGCACATAGAGAAGGAGAGAGTGCAGAATATAGTGTCACAGTCATAGCTAGGGTGTAGAGGAAGATCAACTTAATGCGAGTAGGTCCATTCAAAAGTCTGATGGCAGCAGGGAAGAAGCTGTTCTTGAGTCGGTTGGTACATGTCCTCAGACTCGGCCATTGCTAAATTTGCCTGCTTAGGTATACTGAGGGAGAATTTAGCGTGGCCATCATACCTGAACAGGCGCCGGAGTGCAGCGACTAGGGAATTTTCACAGTAACTTCATTGTAGTGTAAGCCTATTTGTGACACTAATTAAAAAACAAAATAAAATTCAAGAACAGACTGAGTTTCTTAGATGCAGAATTCAAAGTGGCTTACAAATCTGGTGCAGAATGGGCAATGACACTGCTGTCATCTGCAAACTGTAGATCATGAATGTCTATGGTGTTCAACTTAGTTTTGGTACAGAGACAACTGAGGTTAGAGGTGGCATTTAATATTCACAGAGGACACATGATCTTTGCTGAAGTAAATAGCCATTTTCAAGTAGATAGTAAATCGTATGGGGGATTTCACTCAGCTTGTTTGACACCAGTCCAGATTTTGAAGGTATCTGTTTCAGCTCTCCCACTCAAGACTGTGGCAGTCATATCCTCATGAAGCAAAGTGCTGGATTATGATGACAGTTCTTGGATGTACATATCTTTGGCACACAATTCGCAGACACTTGTGATTCACTGAGTTAAAACTTTGTTCAAGTCAATTAATGCAACAAAAAGTTCTTCGTGTTCTCGGCATTTCTCTTGGATTTGCCTGGCAACCATTATAGAAATTTCTCTGGTATGTCTAAAGCCTCCCTCAACCATCGGAAGTAGGCAATCCTGGTGAATGTATATCAGGATTTTCCCTGTTATCGATAAGAGGGAATTACCTCAATAGTTTCTACAGCCTGATTTATCACCCTCCTGAAGATGGTTACAGTTGCTGCATTCCTGAAGTGGTGGGTGGTGGGGGGTACATTGTGGGTGTTGGTGGTATGGGGGGGGCAAATTATTGTTCTTTCCAAATTGGAGTCTTGTGTGAGTAAATGTTCACATTTCCGCACACATGAGGACGGCCTCAACCGGGATATTGGGTTCATGTCACACTATCTGTAACCCCACAACCTGCCTGGATGTGCAAAGTCTCACTAGCTGTCCTGTCTGGAGACTATACACATCTCTTTAACCTGTGCTTAATGCTCCCTCCACTTACATTGTCTGTACCTTTAAGACTTGATTAGCTGTAAAGACTCACATTCCAATCATTATTCATGTAAATTGAGTTTGTGTCTTTGTGCCCTGTTTGTAATCAGAACTCCTACCCACCTGATGAAGGGACAGCCTGTTCTGAAAGCTAGTGGCTTTTGCTACCAAATAAACCTGTTGGACTTTAACCTGGTGTTGTTAGACTTCTTACTGAGTCAATGTTCACCAGGTTTGAAGACCTCAGCTCGAATTCCATCGCGGCCACAGGCTTTGTTGTTCTTCATGCATTTGATTACATGTCGCAGCTTTCCCATTGATGATGATTCACCCATGGATGAGTACAGGGGGATAGCCTGGAGAATATCAGCTCTCACTGTGGATTCACTGTTGAAAAGTTGTTGAAAATAATTGTTGAAAACTAATACTTTCCTGTACTGACGGATGGCATTATCATCCTTAAGAAAATACCATCCTGTGAGTGAGGGGTTTTTGTCCATTGATCTTGGTAGCTACAATAAAAGCAATGCATGTCATGATAGTCAGCATACTGTTATCTCTTGGGTTTTCTCTTCCCACCACATGGCCTTTATATTCCATATTCCGTTTTTGGGCCTCAGCCTTGCACTGCCTTCTTGACTTGCAACCTTGAGTTGTTCAGATAGACAATGAAGTCTACTCATTTTTGTTCTAGGATGCATGTAAATGAGAACAGAAAGGGGATGTGATCAGAAAGAGGAACTAGAACATAGGAAATCTCAGAATGGCGAGAAAAACAAGGATGAGGAGAAATGGGGCTCAGGTCTGTAGTGGCAGCCAAAATGCCCAGATGAGAGGACATAAAAGGAGATTAGATTACAAGGACCAATGTGAGTGATTGAGGCATGAAGAAGACGAATAGTAAGGATAGTATGTGACAAGAAAGGAGTTAACCAGTTCAAAGTAAATACAAAATCAGGGTCAAAAGAAGAGTAAGAATGTGACTGTGAATGCCAACTAATTGCAGAGAAATAAAGAAGCAAAAGGTAAGTGTCTCAGTTCTTGAAGCTGTTTTACCTTAAGTTATGTATACCTGCACACTTGTCTATCAGTAACTCACTGAAATGAATAACGTTCAGGTGATGTACTGCACCTAGACCCAACAAACAGAGTTTTCAAAAAAATGGACTATATCCCTTATTTTATGTCCGCAGTGGTACCGAGATGAAGTATACAACATGAATCTCACAAAGTTATTCTGTGGCTTTAAAACAGTATTATTTTTGCAGCTGTAAGGTCATTGCCTGACAGAGAATTCCTTTACGGGGTCAATGTAGTAAAGAAAAACACAACAGTGAAACTACATTTCTCCTGTGCCTACATTTGAAGAAACAGCACTAAGTAGAACTTTTGAAAAGAAAGGAAACCTGCCAGAAAAAGCAGAATAACTCAGGTTCGTTGAGCTAGCTCTTCTTTCACACGCATGAAAGGTCCACATCGCTCACTGGCACCTGCACCACTTTTGAGTTATGAGGCTGTCACATTTATGAGAGAACTACCATATTCAACAATTTGGGGTGAGTTACCTTCTGTTTATTTAGAAAAATGCATTGCTATATTTATATCATAGGGCATCTTAAAGAGTTAAAGTGAAACACTTTCACTGATAAGACTCCAGTAGTCATAATGAATAATGATGCATTAATGCGACATTTCAGATGAACAGTTAAAAGATTAGTATTTACAAAGGTGAAAGTCGGGCTGTTAATCTGCTGTTTAAATGCTCAATATGTCTAAAGGCTTCCAAGTATAGCAATTCACAGAAAATTACTTTTATTACTTTCACAGAAACATAAAAGAGACATTTGTACTTCTAAAAAATAACAGGATCAAAAGGGATATTCACTGGAAAAGGCATCCATCTTTTTTGCTCCACTGAAGGATCAGTGAATTGCACAGCTACACTGATCAAACTAGGCATATCCCTGATCTCCAATCTGCACGATGATAGATGATTTCAGCTGGGTTGAATAGGGGTGTTACAAGTGGATGAGTGACCCTTCGCAAGGAAAGAGAAAATCACACAAATTCTCCATTCTGACTGCTATCTGAAGATGTTGGTTGAGGAGAGTCAGGGATCGGCTTAGTTATTACCACCTTAACATTGAATAGCCTGCTGAGATTCTCTGCCAAATTAAGGGAATGAATAATGGAAACTTGTTTGACATACCATGAGGTGGCTTTATCTGAATAACTATACTTTAGCAAGGAGTCACTGCATTTCCAACTCAATGCTGGGTCTGATAGCATGCCTTTTAATTCCATTAGTATCCCAAAATTGGTATTCATGACACGAGCAAATGTTAATTTCCATATAATGCCATGCACCGTTAAATCCATTGCATGTATCTGTAGAGTCTTCGAAACAACAGACCCTTAACTTTGAAAATGTAGCATTACTTCTCCAAAAAAGGAGAAATTAATATATGGTTTAAACTAAACTTTCTGTGGATTATGCTTTTATATTGAAACTCCTTTCTCATCAAATGTTCCTCTTTAAACAGGATTACACACAACCGCAGCACACTTAGGCACATTTCATTGAGTTCAAACAATGAATGTTTTTCCAATTGGAACAAAGTGGTTTTTGTAGTGGCATTTCTAACACCTGGCAACCAGAACAATTCCTTCTCCTTTACGATAGATCCAAACTTACCAAGCAGAGCTGATTATCGTTCATATTATAGAACATTGTCTCACATCTGGCTGTTCAAAAACCAGAGCTGAACGAAAACTGGACATTTTTAGAATGTGCGATGTATCATTTTAATTGAGTAAAATAATTTTTTAAAATACCTGGACAATTTGGCTAGGCACTAGTTTTGTCCTTCCCTGGCTTGACTTGAATTGTAAGAAGTCTCACAACACTAGGTTAAAGTCCAACAGGTTTATTTGGTTGCACAAGCCACAAGCTTGTGCTACCAAATAAACCTGTTGGACTTTAACCTGGTGTTGTGAGACTTCTTACTGTGCTTACCCCTGTCCAACGCTGGCATCTCCATATCTTAACTTGAATTGCCCTTGGTCCAAATCACCTGACCCAGAATTTGGCAAGATCTGAAATACGACATGGCATTAGTCCTGAGGATGCCAGACACTGTACCTGTATTTCCAAACAGTTTGCATAAATACTATTGCAATTCTGAACTGAAAGGTTTGCCTAACATTAACATTATTTTTCTTCCACTGGGAGGAATAAGGAGTTAGTAAATGTTCTAATTATTGAGATCACATTCACGGATCATAACTTTCTGGCTTCCCAGGGTCAAATTTGGGGAGTACCCCAATGATGCACTGGGAATCCTTCTTGGAAGTCACCACATAAAGGCTTACCTGGCAATGGTCCAGAAGAGCTCACTTCCCCTGAACAATTGCACTAGGCTGGGAACCATCCGACGAAGCAATTTAAATCACTAACGTTGGATGGTTCTGTCAGTTTTACTCTCACAGTTACTCTGAAAGAGTTGGAAGGTAATACAGCACTTCCAACTTCAGAGTAACTATTTTAAAGTCCCAGACTGAGTCTTGCACTGGACCCCCCTGACCCTCTAGAGACCACGCACACCACCCCTACCTCACCCTCCATGACCTGACATCGGACAGTCTCCCCACTGTGCCTGGCCCGACATCTAATCCCACATACCCCACACCCAAGCCCCCCCTCCCCCTACCAACTAGACACAACACCCCCCCCACCGAACCAATGTCTGAACCCCATCATCACATCCCGTTCATTTACCTTTGAAACTTATCCTCCCATTCAATGGTCTCTTCAAAGTCATTTGATTTACAGCAGCCTGTACCATAAAAAGGGGGCATGTCGTCCTTCACTGCGCTCCACTTATACCTTGCTGCTGAAGCCCCAGAGGGAGCTGCTTTGCTGTTCCTGTCTCACCCAGCATCAGTGAGGAAGGTGGGGCGAGATAAGGGGTTTGGAATTCCAGTGAAGATAAGTCACTGGTGATTGCCACTCCAAGGAAGTTCCAGGCCCATGTGTTTTAGACTTATAGTTTTAAGAATTAAAGTTTTAATTGTAGAAAATGGGGTAAATGCAACACAAACAAGCTGGGAGGTTATCACACTTAAAAGGTCAGAATAGAAGAGATAGTGCAATAACACAATATTTGCATGACCTATCTAAAAATAGAAACTAAAATGGAAACAGAAAAGGGAAACACTGAAAGAAAACTCGCTCTCCCAGTTGCAAAGGAAAAAAAACTGAACCTGAAGTTTGGAAATCAAAGACAGACTGAAACCTGATGAGGCTATATAAAGGGACACCTCATGCAGTTTGCAGATCACAAAGAGAAGATAGCCAAAGTAAATGATAGTTAGATGGACCTGCACTGTAAACAGAGTAAAAAAAAACCAAATTACATGTGGATTGCGAGTGAAGCTTAATCTCAATTCGAATGTTGCAAGCGTACAGAAGGTGGAACAATGCTGAGTTTGAAATGAGTGCAAGAATCTACTGTGCTCCTCCCGGCGTCTTGTGGCAAAGAAAGCAACCAACAGATTATCTTGGAATTATTGACAAGTAACATGAACAAGAGACTGAGGCATCCTCAGTCAAGAGATGAAAATTAATTTTTTACCTTTAAGAATGGCTGGAGCTCAGGAGTAAATAACTTTTAAAACATCTAAGGCCAGGCTTATGTGAGCATAAGCTATAGCGTTAACCTATTTGTATTTGCTTTGTTTCATTTATTATATATACAAGGAGATTTGAATTTCGTTTTTTTTAAAAAATGAAATCCTGTGGCATAATTCTTTCGGTTAAAATTAGGTGTTCAGATTTCTCTTTAAATGTTAACAGTCCTTAAGCAGATCCTAACAGTGTACTGTAATGGCATGTTTAAGTATCTCGCCCATGTTTGCATTCAGTCTTTCTATTAGAGATTGCACTAGGTACTAATATTTTTGTTAGGTGTTAAATTAGAGTTTCAGTTGATTGTCGCCTGATGAAAGGTGGGGGGATGGTATCATTGTGGTGCACACATTATATAATATTTTATTAATATAACATTTATATATTATATCTGTATAATATAAACTCAAATAAGTGCAAAATTACACAACAATAAATATTTGAGAAGATTCCAATTACATTTTTTGCATTTTCCACACATTTTAATGTGAAGGTTTTATTTTTCTAAGTACAGAACAAAGGACAGGCACCTCTATACTGTTAAATAAAACCTGTTATGGTAAGTGTTGCCCAATGAGTCTTTATTATAAAGAGTGTTCCCCCTAACTAGAGTGAATGGAGAGGTTCAATTTCCTGTCTGTGATAAGTTAGTTGATTTAAGGTTTGAATGGCAGAAGTGACATTACAATTAGTTTTGTCATGCCCAGGTCAAGATGGGAGAAAAAGAAGCAAGAATGGTTCCTGCTTTTTATTGTTATTCGGTGACCTGGAAAGTGTGCATGTGTGCCCAATGGTGAGGAATGAGGGAGCATACTTGGATTGTCCCAGGACTTATATATGCTGTTAAGATGCAGGAATATATGTACTTGGGCTTTAAATAATCACCTGGGTGGAGCACATAGAGGACAATTAGACTGGGAGAGTCCAATGCCAGTAATAGAATCATGCTGATTTTCTGTCTATTTAAATTATTGGACAGAATATCAGGTTCTATTATGGATGGCCGATTCTCACCACCCAATTTCCCTTAATGTGCTGCAGCTAGGGAATTATTTAAAATGCAAAGATGGAAAAGGACAATCTTTCCTTAGTTCATCTTGCACATTGAAAATGACCATACAGGCAAGATATATGAGGTTATCTGAAAACTGTAGAACCATGCTCAACAACATTAAGCACCAGAAGTTTCGAGAAATATGTTGGAAAAACAATTAAAAAGTTACAAAATGGTATTCTATATTTTCACCATAAGCACTGAAAACCATGATATGACAATGGTGGGCTAATGCAGTCGATATCACAATTGCTCACTGTTTGCAATCAGGGATGTTGTGGTTTACAGTGGCTTTGATTCAAATCAGTGAACAACTTTCTCAGGCTGGTGCATTGTGATGAAAACAGAATGAGATCAGACTATTTAAAATAGCTGATTGATGATGGTCACACCTCAGCCTCCGGACCTAGTATGACCAATGAAACACAGTGGAATGCTGTGTGATATACAATGCATGTTGGAGAATAGCAGAATTTAAATCTTCTAACATAGAGGAAACCAGTGCCTATTTTGCTGGCAAACAACATTCACACAAATATATCTGCCACTCTTTAAATCATACATTCCATAGTGTCAAAATTGCAGAATGTTTGATTATTACTCAATTGGATCACGAAAAACAAAATGTGCCTTGAGTATTGGTCACATTCAGCAGGCAGAAACTTCCCTCCTATGAAATATTTCTGCCATTGGGGACAAATGTTGGTCCCAATCCCCATGGGGACAGATGCTTGTATGGCACAAGTCTTTCCAGAGGCAACCAATTAAAAAGCTGCCTCTGGGAATGTTGTCCAATTAAGAATGTTGAACAGACCATGGAACTGGTAGACCCATTGAAGAGGGCCCATAGTGGTGACTGGCCGGTGGCCCCACTGAGAGAAATTATTGTTGTGGAGGCAGGCAGGACATCTTGAGTACGATATTTTTTAGTAGTCAAAGTAGCTCCTGAAGGACGGACTTTAAAAGAGGCACTGATGGCAGCTCAGGGGCAGCTGGTAGGCCACTCAGCTTCTAGACTCCAGCTTCACTGGGGGCTCATACACCATTAGGAAGATTTTGGGGGTCCATAGATTTGTCAAGTTGGTCCCCTAATGAACTAGTTGGCTACCGACCACTGCCAGACAGGTAACCTCATTTTCCTCTGGCAAGAAAACTCAGAGATGAGATGATGTCAGATAGCTGGCATGACATGCAAAATTACAAATTTCCTCCTAGTCCCACCTCACCCTGAGTATACACAGATATTTTAGCAGCTGCTATTAGGACTGCTTGTAACTGCAGCACTGTTTCATAGAAAAATAGAAACTAGAAGCAACAGTAGGCCATTCGGCCCTCTGAGCCTGCTCTGCCATTCATTATGATCATGGTTGATCATCAAATTTGATATCCTGATCCCCCTTCCCCCGCATATCCCTTGATTCCTTCAGCCCCAAGAGCTATAACTAATTTCTTCTTGAAATCAGACAACATTTTGGCCTCAACGACTTTCTGTGGTAGTGAATTCCACACATTCACCACTCTCTGGGTGAAGAAATTTCTCCTCATCTCAGTTCTTAAAGGTTACCCCTTATCCTCAAATTATGACCCTAGTTCTGGACTGCCCAACATCGGGAACATTCTTTTTGAATCTACCCTGTCTAAGGCCTCTATGAGATCCCTTCTCAATCTTCTAAACTCCAGTGAATATAATCCTAACTGACTAAGTCTCTCCTCAAATCACAGACCTGCCATCCCAGGAATCAGTCTGGTAAACCTTTGCTGTACTCCCTCTATAGCAATAACAGATAAGGACACCAAAACTGCACACAATACTCCAGGTGTGGCCTCACCAACACCCTATACCATTGCAGTAAAACATCTCTATCCCTATACTCAAATCCTTTGGCTACGAAGGCCAACATACTATTTGCTTCTTTATTGCTTGCTGTTTCAGTTGATTACATAAGACTCGGGGATAACCCCAAATGGTGATCCAGTACCCCAGTTGGCTGGATAGCCAGTGTGGATCAGGTTGGTGCCACCAGCATGGTGTTCAATCGCTGTTCCAGCTGGGGTGAATTCGGGACCTGACTCCTTGCACATCCCTGATCGACATTGAGGCACTGTGGGTCAGACCTGCCTTGCTGCAGAGAAGCAAAGAAGATGGAAGTATTACAAGAAAATGGTAACATGTTCGTTTTTCCCTGAAGGGTTTTGAGTGCTCCTTTTTAAGTTGATACACTAATTTGCAATGCATGAACCTCAGAAACTATAGTTGTCACCTCTTATAATAACCTTCTCTGGTTTGAAATTAAACTTTAGAACAAAATACTTAAAATAATAAGCATGCCCAGCTTTCCTCCCATCTCTTTTTAATCTCTTCGGTTTTCTGGCCCTGTCACAACTGTTGAAACATCTCCCAAAGTTACAACTAATATTTGATTTTTGTGGCTGAAGTGCATTATCCCTCCTTGCCCTTCTCAACTCTGCTGTAACTTTTGAGATGATTGACCATATCATCGTCCTACAAGGCCTCACCCCTATTATTCAGTTGAGTGGAACTGTCCTCTTACTTATCAAACCGTATTCAAGAGTTTTATCAGAAATAGCTTCTCTTTCTATCTCATAATGTTAGCTTTAGTGCCTCCAAAGGTCGATTCTTGGCGCCTTGTTGACTTCATCCACATACTATCCACTAGAGCCATCGATGGGATCAGCTTCTACAGCTCCATTGAAAACATTCAAATCTACATCCTCAACATATCTGGATCCCAACACTGTGTGTTCTGTCAAACTGCTTATCCAACTTCCAGTCTTAGTTTAATTGCAATTTCCTCCAGTTGACATTGAGACATCAAAGCAAGATCTTTGCCCTCTGCCAGAAACTCTGTACCCTTTCTAGCAAACTCATCCCCCTCCTTGGCCAATAGCTCAGGTTGAACCAGACCGTTCACAACCATGGCATTTTATTTGACCCAAATCTTCAAACTCTTTTCCATTACAAGAACACATATAATCACCTCTGTAACATTGCCCACCTCCACCCTGCCTCAACCTATCTGTTACCAAAACCCTCATCCAGGCCTTTGTCATCTCTAGACATACTGAGAGTAATTTTGGCTGTGGGTTATAGCCTGAAGTCAGAATGTCTTTCTTTAATATGAATGCAAGATTTGATTGTTGACATTCATAAACCTAATCATGTGAAATTTCATTGTATTTTAAAATTTTTAGTCACATTAAAATATGTAGGTTAATAATTTGTTCAAACGAGTGTTATACATTGGAATTTCAAGCCTGGTAGATCAGTGACAGTGGACCAATGGTAATGTATTTCACTATATGAGGGAATTATCTGCGTTCCATCTACTGGTTGCCTGTGGGAGCTTGATTGGACTGAGAATTCATTTTGTTACTTTGTGACATTCAAACTTCAGAGTACTGTGTTACTAAATGATTGTCTTGGATGCCAAAACAGCATGTTTATTATCACTTGGAATCTCTTATTACTAATTTCTCTATTAATACTGAATTCACAAACATTCTATACATCAATGGTCATGGTATGTATCATTAATTTTGCAATATTATTTCAAATGTAATAAAAAAACATTCACCTATCACAAGACCTTGAGGTAGGATTCCCTCCTGGCATCGGCTACAGCAAGGCTCAGCAACAGTGAGTGTGGATGTAAATGTTATGCAGTTGTCTGCATGGCATACTGCACCATAAAAACTGTGTAGAGCAGGCTGCTGCAGCAACTGGAAATCAGATTGAATAGACATGATTAATTTTGCAAAATTAAGAAATGAAATAGAATTTTACAAAATTGAAAATGTAACCTATTGAAAAGAGAGACATGTTGCCAAACACCTTTCACCTTGCACTCATCAAACAAATGCAAGAATGCCGAATTTCAAATGATCACAATTTATACTACAGGAGACAAGGGTGCCAATTGGTTGCCAAGTCAACTCTGGTTGGCTGAAGCATTGCCATGAAGAAAGCAACATGGAACGATACATTTCCCCAAGCTCCCGCTTAACTCAAAAAAGATGCAAGGCTTAAACATATTCCTTTTGTTTGCAGAGGATGGGTCCCTGCATATGAATGTATGTAGATTCCAGCAAGTGTAAATGAGTCACATTATAAACTCAACTTGATTGTTATGTTTAGTGTTGCTAAAGAAGTGAAGGCAACTGAGATATTCCTCCTCAATAAAGCAGTTGTGGGGTAGATGTTCCCTGAATGCCTGCTGTGGATATAATCTCCTACTCAATGCCCTCCTCCTACTATTTTAGCAGTGGTGTATTCTTTACTGCTTTAATCCTTTTGTCCTTAATTTCTAAAGGAAGCCCTTTAAAATTCCCTGTTGCTGCAGCCAACAAAAATACAACATAAAATGTAGCTCTGTATCTACAAAGTAAAATTTCCTGTGATAAAATACACAAAAAATGTCCCGAAGTAAACCAGAAGTTGAAATGAAATGAGTACTTGCGGCACGGTAGCACAGTGGTTAGCACTGCTGCTTCACAGCTCCAGGGTCCCGGGTTCGATTCCCGGCTCGGGTCACTGTCTGTGTGGAGTTTGCACATTCTCCTCGTGTCTGCGTGGGTTTCCTCCGGGTGCTCCGGTTTCCTCCCACAGTCCAAAGATGTGCGGGTTAGGTTGATTGGCTAGGTTAAAAAATTGCCCCTTAGAGTCCTGGGATGTGTAGGTAGAGGGATTAGTGGGTAAAATATGTGGGGGTAGGGCCTCGGTGGGATTGTGGTCGGTGCAGACTCGATGGGCCGAATGGCCTCCTTCTGCACTGTAGGGTTTCTATGATTTCTTCTATGATTTTGTAAGTACTCACCCTGCCATAGCACTAAAAGATTTCTATGCCCTCTGTTCTAAATCCAATTCCATGTCAATTTTACTGCAATCCCCATAATTTTGAGTTTATTATAGGTTTCCATGTGAAAATCTGATAAATATCTTTTGAAAGTTTTGGTATGCTGTATTGTTGGGTTTTCAGAATCCACTTTGTTGATCAGTTCCTCAAAAAGTCAGAGAGATTAGTCAGGCAGCATCGTTCTTTCTGAATTCTTGATAACTGTTGTTTACTAGGTTGTTTTTACAAAGTTTTTATTGCACAAACAGCATTTACTTTTACAGGTGATGATCAATTCCTTTAATCTGAATGGTATTGAACACCAATACTTCTGTAATTGTTGGTGCCTGTTCAGTTATCCTATTTGCACAGTAAGTAGTCTCACAACACCAGGTTAAAGTCCAACACGTTTAATTTTTAGCATGAGCTTTCAGAGCGTTGCCCCTTCATCAGGTGAGTGAAGAGTTCAGTTCACAAACAGAGCATATATAGACACAAACTCAATTACAAGATGATGGTTGGAATACGAGTCTTAACAGGTAATCAAGTCTTAAAGGTACAGACAATGCAAGTGGAGAGAGGGTTAAGCACAGGTTAAAGAGGTGTGAATTGTCTCCAGCCAGGACAGTTAGTGAGATTTTGCAAACCCAGGTAACTTGTGGGGGTTACAGACAGTGTGACATGAACCCAAGATCCCGGTTGAGGCCGTCCTCATGTGTGCGGAACTTGGCTATCAGTTTCTGCTCAGCGATTCTGTGTTGTTGTGTGTCGTGAAGGCCGCCTTGGAGAACGCTTCCCCGACAGGAACACGACAGTGTTCCCTTCTGTCGGGGAACACTTCTGCAGTCAAGAGCATTCAGCCTCTGATCTTTGGGTAAACGTTCTCCAAGGCGGCTTTCACGACACACAACAATGCAGAATCGCTGAGCAGAAACTGATAGCCAAGTTCCGCACACATGAGGATAGCCTCAACCGGGATCTTGGGTTCATGTCACACTATCTGTAACCCCCACGACTTGCCTGGGTTTGCAAAATCTCACTAACTGTCCTGGCTGGAGACAATTCACACCTCTTTAACCTGTGCTTAACCCTCTCTCCACTCACATTGTCTGCATCTGTAAAGGCTTGATTACCTGTTAAGACTCGCATTCCAACCATTATCTTGTAAATTAGTTTGTGTCTATATATGCCCTGTTTGTGAACTGAACTCTTCACTCACCTGATGAAGGGGCAACGCTCCAAAAGCTAGTGCTAAAAATTAAACCTGTTGGACTTTAACTTGGTGTTGTGAGACTACTTACTGTGCCTACCCCAGTCCAACGCCAGCAACTCCACATCATCCAATTTGCATGTGGGAACTGTATTTATTAGCCTGATTCAAAGCTGCCAATTACTCTCCAGTATCTATTATCTCCCTTTTTAAAAAATGTCAATGCAACATAAAGCTACTCTCTGATTTCTTTCAGCACTCTGGTATAAACTGCTTTTATCTCTGAGGATTTATTTGTTCTGAGCCCTCTTAGATATCAAGAACTTCATCTAATTTGTATCAATACCATTAATTTTGGCTTAGTTTTGGGTATCCATTTGGGAATTGATACAAATTGCGTTGAGTGCTTGGCAAATAAACTAAAAGCAATGGCAAACATGTTGGAAGAAGCCTGAACCCCTTGAATTTTAAGAAATGCAACAAATCGGGATTTTGTTAAATGGGTAATTTAAGTGGCTGTATTGTCCCAATGTGCAGCCGCACTATTCCTGGTAGCTCAGGATATAGGTGATGCGCGTTATCACACACGAGGCTTGAGATGCTCAGGAAATAAAGGCTTTTATTTGCTGTAATAACGAAGCTACTAATTATATACACGATCCCAGACTGAGGGGGTCCCAGACAGAGCAGAGACCTTTATACCTCTCCCAGGACGCGGAGCCCGACTGGGATGTACCACAATAACTATAATACAAGGTGTAACAGCCCAACCCTAACCCCAACAGCAACAAGTAGAACAACCCATCCCTAACCCCAACAGCAACATATATACATACTTGAAGTACTGGCCAGACCCTGGCTCAGTACTATCTAGTGGGAACCAACGATGGTTCACCACAATAGGCCATCCCAAATGTTGTGATTATAAACTCCACCCCTTTTTTTCTATAAACGACAGGTACAAGTTCCCAGAATCATAGAACCATAGAACCATAGAAAATTACAGCTCAGAAACAGGCCTTTTGGCCCTTCTTGTCTGTGCCGAACCATTTTATGCCTAGTCCCACTGACCTGCACTTGGACCATATCCCTCCACACCCCTCTCATCCATGAACCCGTCCAAGTTTTTCTTAAATGTTAAAAGTGACCCCGCATTTACCACTTTATCCGGCAGCTCATTCCACACTCCCACCACTCTCTGCGTGAAGAAGCCCCCCCTAATATTCCCTTTAAACTTTTCTCCTTTCACCCTTAACCCATGCCCTCTGGTTTTTTTCTCCCCTAGCCTCAGCGGAAAAAGCCTGTTTGCATTCACTCTATCTATACCCATCAAAATCTTATACACCTCTATCAAATCTCCCCTCAATCTTCTACGCTCCAGGGAATAAAGTCCCAACCTATTCAATCTCTCTCTGTAACTCAGCTTCTCAAGTCCCGGCAACATCCTTGTGAACCTTCTCTGCACTCTTTCAATCTTATTTACATCCTTCCTGTAACTAGGTGACCAAAAATGTACACAATACTCCAAATTCGGCCTCACCAATGCCTTATATTACCTTGATGTGGAGATGCCGGCGTTGGACTGGGGTAAACACAGTAAGAAGTTTAACAACACCAGGTTAAAGTCCAACAGGTTTATTTGGTAGCAAAAGCCACACAAGCTTTCGAAGCTCTAAGCCCCTTCTTCAGGTGAGTGGGAATTCTGTTCACAAACAGAACTTATAAAGACACAGACTCAATTTACATGAATAATGGTTGGAATGCGAATACTTACAACTAATCCAGTCTTTAAGAAACAAAACAATGGGAGTGGAGAGAGCATCAAGACAGGCTAAAAAGATGTGTATTGTCTCCAGACAAGACAGCCAGTGAAACTCTGCAGGTCCACGCAACTGTGGGAGTTACAAATAGTGTGACATGAACCCAATATCCCGGTTGAGGCCGTCCTTGTGTGTGCGGAACTTGGCTATCAGTTCCTGCTCAGCGACTCTGCGCTGTCGTGTGTCGCGAAGGCCGCCTTGGAGAACGCTTACCCGAATATCAGAGGCCGAATGCCCGTGACCGCTGAAGTGCTCCCCAACAGGAAGAGAACAACTGGATTAGTTGTAAGTATTCGCATTCCAACCATTATTCATGTAAATTGAGTCTGTGTCTTTATAAGTTCTGTTTGTGAACAGAATTCCCACTCACCTGAAGAAGGGGCTTAGAGCTTCGAAAGCTTGTGTGGCTTTTGCTACCAAATAAACCTGTTGGACTTTAACCTGGTGTTGTTAAACTTCTTATTATATTACCTTACCATAACACTCCAACTTTTATACTCGATACTCCGATTTATAAAGGCCAATGTACCAAAGGCACTCTTTACGACCCTATCCACCTGTGACGTCACTTTTAGGGAATTCTGTACCTGTATTCCCAGATCCCTCTGTTCAACTGCACTCTTCAGAGTCCTACCATTTACCCTGTACGTTCTTCTTTGATTTGTCCTTCCAAAGTGCAATATCTCACACTTGTCTGCGTTAAATTCCATTTGCCATTTTTCAGCCCATTTTTCTAGTTGGTCCAAATCCCTCTGCAAGCTTTGAAAACCTTCCTCACTGTCCACTACACCTCCAATCTTTGTATCATCAGCAAACTTGCTGATCCAATTCACCACATTATCATCCAGATCATTGATATAGATGACAAACAACAATGGACCCAACACCGATCCCTGCGGCACACCACTAGTCACAGGCCTCCACTCAGAGAAGCAATCCTCCACAACCACTCTCTGGCTTCTTCCATTGAGCCAGTGTCTTATCCAATTTACTACCTCCCCATGTATACCTAGCGACTGAACCTTCCTAACTAACCTCCCATGAGGGACCTTGTCAAAGGCCTTGCTGAAATCCAGGTAGACAACATCCACCGCCTTCCCTTCATCCACTTTCCTGGTAACCTCCTCGAAAAACTCTAATAGATTGGTCAAACATGACCTACCACGCACAAAGCCATGTTGACTCTCCCTAATAAATCCCTGTCTATCCAAATATTTGTAGATCCTATCCCTTATCACATCTTCCAATAACTTGCCCACTACCGACGTCAAACTTACTGGCCGATAATTTCCCGGATTTATTTTGGAACCTTTTTTAAACAACGGAACAACATGAGCCACCCTCCAATCATCCGGCACCTCCCCCGTGAATACTGACATTTTAAATATGTCTGCCAGGGCCCCTGCAAGTTCAACACTAGCTTCCCTCAAGGTCCGTGGGAATACCCTGTCCGGTCCTGGGGATTTATCCACTCTGATTTGCCTCAAGACAGCGAGCACCTCCTCCCCTTTAATCTGTAAAGCTTCCATGGCCTCCCTACCAGTTTGCCCTATTTCCGTAGACTCCATGCCCGTTTCCTCATTAAATACGGATGCAAAAAAACCATTTAGTATCTCCCCCATCTCTTTTGGTTCCATACACAGTCTACCACTCTGGTCTTCAAGAGGACCAATTTTATCCCTCACTATCCTTTTGCTCCTAACATACCTATAGAAGCTCTTTGGATTTTCCTTCACTCTGTCTGCCAAAGCAACCTCATGTCTTCTTTTAGCCCTCCTGATTTCCCTCTTAAGTAGCTTCTTGCACTTTTTATACTCCTCGAGCATCTGATCTGTTCCTTGCTGCCTGTACATTTCATACAACTCTCTCTTCCTCTTAATCAGTGTTACAATCTCCCTCGAGAACCAAGGTTCCTTATTCCTATTTACTTTGCCTTTAATCCTGACAGGAACATACAAACTCTGCACTCTCAAAATTTCTCCTTTGAAGGCCTCCCACTTTCCATTTACATCCTTACCAGAGAACAGCCTGTGCCAATCCACACTTCCCAGATCCCTTCTCATTTCATCAAATTTGGCCTTTTTCCAGTTCAGAACTTCAACCCGAGGACCAGATCTATCCTTATCCACGATCAGGTTGAAACTAATGGCATTTCGAGCCAAAAACCTCTCAATAGTTTCCAGATGAAACCTCTGTCCCAAAAGCGGATGAGGCTAGATCAATCAAACATTTCAACACTGAGATTGATAAATTCGAGCTATTAAGGGATATGGAATCTAGGCATGGAGCTAAGATACAGATTACCTATAAATTGCAGAACAGCTTGGAGGGGTTTATTGTGCCCATTACAGGCATGTCGCTATTACAAATTTTTAAAGTATATTTTTAAACCCATATTTTTAAACACTTGAAAAAATGGCATCCAGGAATCAACAGACTTCTTTTGAGGACTGAAACAACCTTGTCTGCAGAGAAAACACAAAAGCACATTGTTGACTGACATGACTCGTTGTGGTCAGACCAAAAGGTACATGAAACCCATCGATACCTCAGTGTAATATGTTGGTTTGCCCTTCAAACACAAATGTCTATACCTATCTGAATCACAGGTGTGAAAAAACACTATTATGAACGTTTATTGAATTGACACATCACCTTATTTGGCAACTTATTTCAACTGTTTACTCATGTATGTCATTGAGTGGAATGATGTCTGCAGCAACCAGGACCAAAGATGGTGCTGCTGAAATCATCATAGCTGGGCAGCTGGATCTCACAGCGAGTGTGTAATGACCTCAACGAGGCTCATGAGGTTGGCCTCTTGGAGTATGAGCTCCCTGATAGAGGTAACAGTTGTCTGCCCAATCAGGATGTCTCACCTGTATATTGAGGAGCGTCAGGACTACTGACACTCCATATTCTGACTTTGTACCTGAAGCACTCTTAGGAGTGGAAATAAATTTGTAAATAAAGGGAATCTTGTGAAGGGACACCAGCCTCTGAGGAGTTATTTCAGATTGTTTAATTAAAATTTCTTCCTTGTAGATTTGCTGGGCTCAAGCTGCAACTTAACACATTCACATTTTCAAGATTCAAAAACTCAAGTCACCAACAAGCTGCAAAGATCTTTTTTTTTTCCATTTCAGTCTAAGTTTTTCCAATAAGTTCTGATCTTTAAAGAGCAAAAGCACCTAAAGCACGGAAGGAAAAAAAAGTGTGAAAATATTCTTTTGTTATAATCAGTTGCAAGAAGCTTGCAGAAACAAAATATCAATAATGGATTAAGATGGTCAGAGTAAGGCAAACCTGTGGCTGGTGATTCAGCTTTTTAGTCCTTCTCTGCAGAAGAACTTTTTATTCTTTCCCTTCACTCCATGGCTCGGAGGAGGAATGGGGTGATGAGGAGGAGGGGAATAAGGTATCAAGAGAAAGGGCGATGGGTTGCAGGTGGGGATCCCTCTAAATAAAGCCCAATATTCCCCATGGATGCTCCATGCATTCTGACACATTCCCCCAGGGAACCGTCAGGCCTATGCAGGCCTTCAGGAGTAGAGTCATACTAAAAGAGAAAATTCTGGAAAATCTCAGTAGGTCTGGCAGCATCTGTAAGAAGAGAAAAGAGCTGATGTTTCAGGTCTAGATGACCCTTTGTCAAAGCTGGTTCTTTTTTGGTCTCTTTTGGTTTCAGATTCCAGCATCCACAGGAATTTGCTTTTATATAGTAGAGTGATACTGCCAGGCTGGGTGCAGTAGAGTGATGTCAGTAAAGGTCTGTCCATGTGTGGACTATGGTCATGTGCTGACTGCCATCTTGCATTGGCAGAAAACACCGTGTTCTCGGCACATGCTACAAGGTCACATGGTTAAGTCAGCCATCCATGCACCCTGCTTTTAAAACATAACCGCAAATCTCAAGCACAATTCTGTCAGAGAGTCCACAAAACACCATCAAAAGCTGTCAGACCACTGCAGTCAACTAAACAGCAAACACAGCAACCAAGATACCCAAAGAGTAAGAGAATAATCTTATATCCTATTCCAACTTCAAGCTCACCCGAGAGACCAACCTCCTGGCAGATCAACTATAGGAACCTTCACAGCTACTAAGAAATCTCTGCTTAGACCTTTACTGCAGCCAAAGCAACAACTCAACAATGAAACATCAGGCCGACGATGAAATGGAATTGGAGATAAATTTAAGTTTTATAACTGCAGTTTATACCTTCACGTGTGTGATAGTGTGTTAGTGTGTGATAGTGTGTGAGTCAAGTGAGTGGCACACCACATTTTCATTAACCACCACTGCAAGTGTCTAAGAAATAAAATAACCAAGACCAAAGCAGCACAGGTAAACTACATCCCCAACTGTACTACCCTCATCTACACACCTGGTCACCTCCTCAAAAAATTCAATCAAATTTGTTAAGCAAAACCTCCCTCTGACTATCCCTGATTAAACCTGGCCTCTTCAAGTGCATAGAGATTTTCTCCATCAGAATTTTCTCCAATAGTTTCCCTACCACTGATGTGAGAGTCGCTGGTCTGTAGTTCCCTGCCTTATCTCTACGATTTTCCTTAAATCACAGAACAACATTAGATGTTCTCCAGTTCTCTGGCACCTCCCCTGTGGCCAGAAAGGAATTAAAAATTTGGGTCAGAGCCCATGCAATTTCTTCCCTTTCCTCCCCCACAGCAGCCAAGGACACATTTCATCCGTATCTGGAGATTTTTCCACTTTTAAGGCTGCAAACACCTCCAATGCCTTGTCACTCCCTATGTCAAATTGCTCAAGAACCTCACCATCTCTCTCTCTGAGTTCCATACCTTCATTATCATTCTCTTGGGTGCTAACGGGTGTGAAGTATTCATTCAACGCTCTACCGATGCCCTCTGGATCCACCCAGATTCCCCCCTTGGTACTTAATGGGCCTGGTTATCCTCTTCCTATTGATACACTTAGAGAATATCTTGGGATTTTCCCTACTTTTACCAGCCAGAGCTATCTCATATCTCCTTTTTGCTCTCCTAATTGGTTTATTAAGCTCCACCCTGTACTTTCTGTACTCCACTAATACCGTTGCTGATTTGTTACCCATGTACCTGCTAAAAACCTTTCCTTCTCATCAATTCCTGAATATCTCTGGTCATCCATGGTTCTTTGGGTTTGTTACTCCTTCCTATCATCCTAGAGTGAACATGTTGGCCCTGTACCCTCCCCCATTTCCTTTTTGTATCCTCCCCCACTTCTCTTCTGTAGATTTCCCCATATGTAGCTGTTCCCGGTGTACCTGGCTTAGATCCTGCCTTATTTTACTAAAATCGTCTTCCTCCATTCCATATTTCATTGTCCATAGCAAGCTTAATTTGTACAATGGTGTGGTCACTATCAGTAAAATGCTCCCCCACACCATCACAACCACCTGTCCAGCTTCATTCCCCAGAATTAGGTCCAACACAGCTCCTTCCCATGTTGGACTCACTACATATCGATTTAAAAAGCTCTCCTGTACACATTTCAAGAAATCCCACTCCATCAAAACCCTTAACACCAAGTCTATCTTAATTGATGTTGGGAAAGTTGAAATCACCTAATATAATTACCCAATCACTATTGTTTTTACACTACTCCATGAATTGTGCACATATTTGCTCCTCAATCTCTCGGTATCTGGAGGTCTATAATAAACACCTAGCAATGTGACTGCCCCTTTTTTATTCCTAAGCTCTAACCACAAAGCTTCATTCGATGCCCCTTCCAGGATATCATCTCTCCTTACTTCAGTAACTAACTCCTCAATGAATAATACAATGCCTCCTCCTCTTTTACCCCCTCCACTGTCTTACCTGAAGATTCTATATCCCGGAATGTTGAGCTGGCAATCCTGCCCCTCCATCAACCATGTCTCTGTGATGGCTACTATAACATAATTTCACGTGTCAATCCTCATATTTAACTCTTCCGTTTTACCTGAAATACTCCTGGCATTAATGTAGAGGCCATCCAACCTTGCCTTACTCCCTCGAAACTCAATACAACTGTACTCCCTCTGACTTCATTGTTTTACTGTATGATGCTGTATCCCTATTCTGCTAACAGTCTGTGTCCTCTCCCCCTGCCAAATTAGTTTAAACCCTCCCAAATAACACAAACAAACCCACCGGCAAGGATGGTAGTCCCGCTCTGGTTCAAGTCCCAGCTTCACCAGAAATGGTCCCAGTGATCCAGGAATCTAAAACATTCTCTTTTGCACCAACTCTCATGCTGCACATTCATCTGCACTATTCTCCTTTTCCTGTGCTCGCTAGCATGTGACGCTGGGAGTAATCCGGTGATTACAACCCGAGAGGTCCTGATTTTTAATCTACAGCCAAGCTCCCTAAATTCTTGATGCAAGACCTCATCACTCTTTCTATCTATATCACCGGTGCCCACATATACCATGACCTCTGCCTCCCCCTCCCCCTCTCAGGATGCCTTGCAGCCATTCAGTGACAGCCTGGACCCTGACAGCAGTGAGGCAACACACCATCCTGGAGTCACGTTGATGGCCACAGTAGGGCCCATCTGTTCCTCTGACTGTAGAATGCCCGATTACTACTGCTTTTCCTCTCTTCCTCCCCTCCTGTGCAGACAAGACTGCTTGTGGTGCCAGAAGCCTGGCTCTGTCTACACTCCTTGGAGGAACCAGCAGCCTCATCAGCCTCCAAAATGGAATACCGATTTGCAAGTGGGAACCCAAAGGACTCCTGAACTACCTGACTGGTGGTCACCCATTCTCTTCCTTCCTCAAGTCCCTTCAGCTGCAGTGTGTAACCACCTCTCTAAACATGCTATCCATGATGCTCTCAGACTTACAGATGCTCCACAGTGTCCTCAGCCGCAGTTCCAGCTCTGAAACCTGAGCTTCCAGGAGCTGCACCTGGACACACGTCCTGAACACATGCTGGTCTTGGACATTTGGAAATGTGCCCACATTCCTACACTGTGCAGGAGGTGCAAACCATGACAACTGAATTTATTCAAGGCTGAGTTAGATAGATGTTTAATAGACAAGTGAGCCAAGGACTATTGGGGTTAGGCAGAAATGTGGAGTTGAGACCACAGTTGGATCAGCCATGATCTTATTGAATGGCAGTGCAGGCTTGATGGGCTAAATGGCCTACTCCTGCTACTAAGTCCTATCTTCCCATCTAAACAAAAGTCAGCTTGGTGAAATCCAATCTCACTTTAGAAGCCAGCATGGTTTCTGAACTTTTTTCAAATACTAACTGCATTGAAAATCCTATGTCCAATGAAGTCACCATTGCTGAAATCTTGTCTACTGATATTAATAAACCCTCACCAGCTAAAATGTAACTGGGAATTTGCTAGAAAGGACATGTAGAAAATGTGATGGAATTGATGTTTTTCCTGTGGGAAGGAAGTGTATTTTGCCCAGTACAGATATATAGACATGACAATTTGTTAAAGCTATTTTTAATGGCCACGTTTTTAAAGACCCAAAAGATGGTATCAGGGGATCTACGTTCTTATCTTGGGAATTGAAATGACTCAGTTTCCAGAGAGAATAAAAGAGTACATTATCGACAAATGTGACTTATTGTGGGTCAGAGCAAAGGGTAGATGAAACTTAGTGACACTTCATGCTCTGTTCAAACACAAAGGTCTATATATCTGTCTATAACCACAGATGTGAAAAGCCACAGTCCAGGATACTTATCGAATTGACACACCACCTTATTTCGACAATGACTTGGTACCTGATATGAGGTCACATGTTTAAGGTGGCCATTTCTGTTCTTGCTTTTAAAACATAACAGCAGGCTTCCAGCAGAATTGTATCAGAGAGAGCATGAAACACCATCAAATACCATCAGACTGCTGCAGTCAACTACGCAGCCAAGGTACCCAACAACAATATCTTGAAAGCGAAAGACAGATTCTCTTATATCATGTTCCAACTTCAAGTACACCTGGGAGACCAGCCTTCTGTCAGATCAACTCCAGGAACTTCACAGCGACTGAGAAATCTTTGCTCATCAAGACCTTCACCGCAGCCACAGGAACAACTGAACTAAGAAACATCAGGCCTACAATGAAAGAAAGACTGAGATAAATTTCACTTTATGACTATTGTTTTTATCTTCACCTGTATCTATTTTTGTGTGCATGTGGGTGCATCGAGTGAGTGATATATCGCTTTTTGTTGACCTCCAGGGCAAGTGCACAAGAAATAAAATAACTGCCCTCATTTTTAAATATACAAAAGTTTGATACTGGATGAGTAAAAATTGAGGGGAAGAACACAGGCACATCTACATACAAACACATTAATCACGGACAGTAAAAAGGAAACATGTAAAATTAGGACATAACAGATCGAATAGTTTATTCCTATTCCTACATTCCTTTGAACATTAGCAACCTTCCACCAGTTCTGCAGAAGCCACTATGGAGCATTTTGTAGATGTTAGTAATGTTGGTAATGCATGGCCAATCCACCTAACCCGCACATCTTTGGACTGTGGGAGGAAACCAGCGTACCCGGAGGAAATCCATGCAGACGCGGGGAGAACGTGCAGACTCCGCACAGACAATGATCCAAGCTGGGAATCGAACCTAGGTCCCTGGTGCTGCGAGGCAGCAGTGCTAACCACTGTGCCACCATGCCGTGTTTTATTTTAATGCAGAATCCAGGAAATTGTGATGTGGTAAAATGGAACATTAATGCAAAGGGCTATTTTTCTGACTTTTCAGATAAAGGCATTGAAGAGGTCACCAAAAGAGCTGACCTCTCTAGCTAAAGTACATTGTGCTGCCTATTGTTCTTTTGGTGCTCCATTGCCTTAATCTATTACCCGCTTCACCTGATGATTCTTCTTTCCATTTGAGTATCTCCTCCAACTTCCTCCCATCATTTTTGCATTGCCAGAATGCATCAAACTACACTGCTGCTGATCACTTTGAACCAAATTATGGGCAGCCCTTACATTAGTCAAGGTATTTGTACCTTATATTAAAAGTTTCAACAGTAGTTACTCCAAATGAGCACAGGCTCAGCCTACTCAATCCTTCCTCATATGGCAACATCTTCATCCGAAGGATCAAGATAGTATATACCTTTTCTGAACAGCCTCCAATGCAAATGTTGCCCTCCTTACATAAGGAGACTAAACTGTTTGCAGTTCTCTAGATATGGTTTCACCGATGCTTTGTACAGTTGTAGCAAGACATTCCTACTTTTATATCCATCCCCATTATAATGAAGAGCAAGCCTAGTCCATTTGCCTTCCTAATTACTTAATATCCTGCATATAATTGTGATCCATATGCGAGGAAAGCATATTCTGTAGCTCTCTGTACTTAAATAATATTCTATTTTCCTATTCTTCCTGCCAGACTGGACATTTTCCCACATTATACTCCATCGGCCAATTATTTGCCTATTCACTTTACCTATCTATATCCCTTTGCAATCTATTTATATCCTCTTTGCAGTTGGATTTCCTACCTATTTTACTATAATCAGCAAATTTGGCTACAATATGCTAGCTTGCTTCACCTAAGTCATTAACATAGATTGTAAACAGTTAAAAAATCAGTACAAATCCCTACTTACAGTTTGCAACCTGAAAATGATCCATTTATCCCAACTCACTTAGTTAGCTAGTCCTCTATCCATGCTAATCTATCACTCCAATACTATAAGCTCTTACCTTGCATAGTAATCTTTTATGTGGCAGTTTATCAAATGCCTTTTGGAAATCAAAATACATTACATCTACTGATTTCCCCTTTGTTAATCTATCTTGTTATGTCCTCAACAAACGCTAATATGTTTGTGAAACATTATTTCCCTTTTATAATAACATAGTGACTCTGCTTGATTGTATTTATAATTTTCTAAATATCCTGCTAATACATCCTTAATAACAGCCTTCAGAATCTTTCCAATAAGACATGTTATGCTAATTGGCTTATAGTTTCCTGCTTTATGTTATCCTCCTTTCTTTATTAAGAGCATTACATTTGCAGTTTTCCAATCTGCTCGGACCTTTCCAGAACCTAGGGAATTTTGGAGGATTAAGGGCGGCACGGTAGCACAGTGGTTAGCACTGCTGCTTCACAGCTCCTGGGTCCTGGGTTCGATTCTCGGCTCGGGTCACTGTCTGTGTGGAGTTTGCACATTCTCCTCGTGTCTGCGTGGGTTTCCTCCGGGTGCTCTGGTTTCCTCCCACAGTCCAAAGATGTGCGGGTTAGGTTGATTGGCCAGGTTAAAAATTGCCCCTTAGAATCCTAAGATGCGTAGGTTAGAGGGATTAGCGGGTAAATATGTGGGGGTAGGGCCTGGGTGGGATTGTGGTCGGTGCAGACTCGATGGGCCGAATGGTCTCCTTCTGCTCTGTAGGGTTTCTATGATTTCTATGATTACAACCAATATGTCCACTGTCTCTGCAGCCAGTTTCTTTAAGACTCTAAACTGTAAGTCATCAGATACTGGGGACTTGTTAGCTTTAAGTCCCATAAGTTCTCCTCGTACCTTCACTCTAATGATTGTGAACTTGATTCCTCCCTCCCTTTTGCCCGTGATTTTCTATTATTATCTTTTTAGTGTCATTGACTGTGAAGACAGATACAAAATATTTGTTCAAATTCTCAAGAAAACAAATTTCCTTGTTTCCCATTATGAATTTTGCAGTCTGTGGCAGCAATGTTTACTTTAGTTACTCTCTTCCATTTTGTCCACCAATAGAAGTTCTTACTGTCTATTTCTATATTTCCTGCTAGAATCATAGAATGATGACAGTGCAGAAGGAGGTCATTCAGCCCGTCACGTCTATGCTGGATCTCTGAAGGAACAATTCTCCTCGGGCCATTCCCCAATAGCCCTGCAATTTTTTTCCTTTCCATGATCCAATGACCCTGCCTCCAGCACACTCTCGGGCTGTGCATTTCAGATTCTAATCGCTCACTCCACAAAAAAGTTTCTTCCTCATGCCGCCATTGTTTCTTGTGCCAATTACCAGAAATCTATGCCCACTGGTTCTCAATCCTTCCACAATGGGGGGGAAGTTTCTCCCTATTTACTCTGTCCAATTCCCTCAGGATTTTGAATACATTTATCAAATCTCCTTTCAACCTTCTCTTCTCCAAGGAGAAATGTCCCAACATTTCCAATTTGTTTACACAAATTAAATTCCTCATCTCTGGAGCCATTCTCGTGAATCTTTTCTGCATCCTCTCTATATTCAAGAACACAAGAAATAGGAGTTAGAGTAGGCCATTTGGCTCCTTAAGCCTGCTGTTCAATTCAAAAAACTAATGGCTGATCTGTTTGTGTCCATTTTTCTATCTGCCCCCAAAACCCTTGACTCCCTTTGGAGGATAAAGGGTTAACATCATGTCACTTGACTAAGAGACGGAGATCTGGTGGGAAACAGAAGTACAACTTTTGTAGAGTGCTGAGATGTACTTAGATCTATAAATAAACAAAAATGTTTTTTTTTACAAATAATAGTCTTTGGTAGCATTCTTAAGTTAACAGGAAAACCCGAAAGGAACCCATCCAGACCCCAAATCCAAGACAAAACACGATGGCAGTGATGGCAGACGATAGAGTGTAAAGACCCAGAAAAACTCCAAGAGCAAACCTGAAATACTTACAATCCTTCAAAAAAGGACAAAATTCACCCGAGAATGGAGCATCATGGGTGCTGCAGATGCAAGCAGATACACAGACCAAGCATCTAGACAGCAATGCATAGAGATCACAATTAAATCAGCCAAACTTCTTAAGCAGCAACAGATCCAGAGCTCAAGGTAAACACAGAGTCTACATTGTCACTCCCAGAATCATTCCAGTGCACTGAAGGCTTGCAATAGGCTCAGCACTATTTTAACTGGAGGAAGAACTTCTCCAGATACAGAATAACTTCCTGTTTGTGTAAGAAAGATCAGGTCAGTACTTACTCCATGCAGTGGGGCCATAGCAATTGATATTATTGCAAGACAGAGTTATAACAGGGCTTCAAGTTCATATCAGGAAGTCCTTCAGGCATTCAATTCATGCTTCAGCATTCAAAAGATTTGACCATTGTCAAGCAAAATTTATTGAGAGGAGACAAAAACCGAGTCTTATTCATAAATGACAAATTTGTAGAGAATTGGGACTACAGGATCCTCAGAGATTAATTCATATGCAGTCATATAATGGTTTAGGTCTTACATGGAACCCTGTCAGATATTTTGTAATTGAGAGAAAATGTAACTCTCACAAAGGCAGCACAAATAGCATAACAGGCTGAGCTTAGAATAGTTGTCCATGGAGAGAGTGATGTCCCTTTGAAAAAATTGAGTGTAGCTACTCAATATGTTGAACAAAAAAGGGAAAGTGCAGTGAAGTAAAAGCCTGCGAAATCAGGAAAAAGCACACCAACTGTCATCTTGAGATGCTCTCGGTACATTGGGAAAACTCTACACAAGAAGAATGCTGAGCATGGGGAGCTAAGTACCACAACTGTGGGAAGTTGGGATATTTTACAGTAGTTTGCAGATCCAAAGTTCCTCAGCTCATTGGAAGAAAGAGATAAAAACGAAACCAAGTAAAATCCAAGAAGAACAGCTACATAAAAAATACCCTTCCTAGGAGAAGTTACTGAAACAGAAAATAATTATTAGAGCATTAAATTGGAAGTCGATGGTCACCCCACAGAACTCACAGGATACTGGTGCAGATGTTTATCTGATAAAGTAAAATGGCTTAAAATATCACATTACAGCAATCCTCCCTCCAGTTGTAAGGTCCAGGAGGTGCACCATTAAAAGTAATAGGCCAGCACTTGGCAAGATTAAGATAAGGAATAAAGAAATTGTGGAATCCCTGTACATAATACAGAACAAGAGCCATCATTATTGAGCAGAAAAGCCTTACTTGCAGATGAAACTCATTTACAAGGTTGACAAAATTGCTGATAAGCAGTCTAGTGAGCTATTCAGGAATGAGTTTCCAGCCCTATTTTCAGGCTGAGGAAAGCTAACTCTAAGGGCAGATGCTAAGCCTATGTATCCCTTCACAGCAAGGAAGGTCCCTTACCTACACTTAGACAAAGTCACATATTACAATAAGGATTATCTCTCCAGTAATCATACTGATGAAGTGGTGTTCTGGAATGGTCACAGTACCAAAGCCTAATGGTTCAATCGAATGTGTGGACTTGCTCAACTAAACAAGCCAGTAGAGAACAAGATTCACTCAATGGTACCAGTGGATGCAAGTCTCACCAAATTAGTAAAAAGCAGCTCTTCCCAAAATTGGATGCTAACAGTGGCTTTTGGCAGTTGCCTTTAGACGAAGATTTCAAATCACTATTTTTTATCACCATTTGGTCATTATTGTTTTAATGGGTTACCATTCAGAATTTCTTCTGCACCAGAGATATTCTAAAGAACAATGTCTCAGAACCTAGAAGACATGAAGGTGCAATATGCCAAAAGGATGACAATCTTGGACACAATTCATCAAGAGAGGAACATGGCTGTTGGGTGACAGCAGTCCTCAAAGTTCCACCAGAAGCAGGTTTAACAACAAATGTGAATTTCCAAAAGCTTATGATTTCCAAGCGTTTGGAATTATGGCCAACAGACAGAAAGCCAAAATCATTAGAGAATTACCACAGCCTAAAAACATCACAGAATTACAAAGATTCCTTGGCACGGTAAATCATGGCAGCAAATTCCAACCAAACTTAGTGGAAATCTATGAGTCATTATAACAGCCGTTGAGATCATCCTCAACGCCGATGCTCCGCAAGGCTGTGTCCTCAGCCCCTTACTATAGCTTTTTACACATCTGACTGTATGGCCAAATTCCCCTCCAACTCGATTTTCAAGTTTGCTGATGACACCACCATAGTGGGTCCGAATGACTAGACACAGTACAGGAAAGAGATAGAGAATCTGGTGAACTGATGCGATGACAATAATCTCTTCCTCAATGTCAACAAAATGAAGGAGATAGTCATCGACTTCAGGAAGTGTAGTGGAGGCATGTCCCTATGTACACCAATAGGGACAAAGTAGAAATGGTCAAGAGCTTCATGATTTTAGGTGTCCAGATCACCAACAACTTGTCCTGGTCCCTCCATGTGGACGCAGCTAAGAAAACCCACCAATGCCTCTACTTTCTCAGGAGACTAAGGAAATTTGGTATGTCCGCTACAACTCTGCTACAATTTGGTATGTCCGCTACAATGTCTACAGATGCACCATAGAAAGCATTCCTTCTGGTTGTTTCACAGCTTGGTATGGCTCCTGCTCTGTCCAAGACTGCAATAAACTACAAAGGGTCCTGAATGAAGCCCAGTCCATCACTCAAACCAGCCTCCCATCAACTGACACTGTCTACACTTCCCGCTGCCTCAGAAAAGCAGCCAGCATAATCAAGGATCCCACACAGCCTGGACACATTCTCCTACACCCTCTTCCATCAGGAAAAAGGCACAAAAGTCTGGGGACACATATCAACTGACTCAAAAATAGCTTCTTCCTTGCTGCCATCAGACTTTTGAATGGACCTACCTCGCATTAAGTTGATCTTTCTTTACACCCTAGCTATGACTATAACACTACATTCTGCACTCTTTCCTTTCCTTCCCCAGCTACAATATGTTTTGTCCGTTTAGCGTGCAAGAAACAGTACTTTTCACTGTATACTAATACATGTGACAATAATAAATCAAATCAAATCAAAGAGATAAGGTCAACAGTGGTGCTGGAATGTGGAGCAGCAAAATACTTTTGACAAGATCAAAAATCTCTTAAATTCAGCAGAAATTCCAATGCACTACTATCCAGAGTTACCAACAATTTAGGAGCCTGCAAGATCTTCAGGTTTGGGGACAGTTTCAAGTTTCAAGTTCAAAAGGGTGGACAAAGAAGACCAGTTCCTTATTCCTCAAGGCCTCTCATAGACACAGAGAAGAGGTTTGCAACTATTGAGAAATAAGTAAATAAATCACAAAAGCCACATAGGCCTGCAGGCAGTTCACTGATTATGTCATGATATTAAGGTTTAAAATTGAAACTGACTGTCATGAATGTGTCAGCAGGTCAAAAAGGCATTTCAAAAAGTATTTCATAGGATGTGAGTCCCAGTAACGAGATGAGAAGTGTAGACAGACCAGAAGAATACTGGTCCTACTAACAGGAAACACTTCGGGTAGACAATTGTACCATCCAGGGAAGGCATATATATGTTAATTGTTCAGAACTACAGAAACAGTCAGCAAATACACAGAAAGGGCCATCAAAGGGAAATAATAGTGCAATTGGCAATCTTTCCATGAAAGCAGAGAGACAGAATCCACCTAACAGCCTGTGAGGCAGACTCCATCCAGCAGCCTGAGGAGCAGGTTTCACCTAGCAGCATGCAAGTCGGTTCTAGCTAGCAGACCAGAAGCAAGAGTGCAGAAAGCTTTGTAGAAGCAGTTAAAACCATATTTTGGTGAACTAAGAAGAGATGGTTCCCCAGAATAACAACTCAATCGTATACAGTGTGGTAACTGTAAGTTGGCTTTTAATTATAGCTCTATTGAATTGGATCATGTTTGGGAAGAGGAAGCCCTGAAGTGGTTCAGATCTAATAAAGGTACTCTGAATCAAAAAGAGTAATTTCTACATAAACTGTGTGGGTGTGTTTAGTAGTTGTTATACATAACTGTCTTAGGTCATTATAGTCCTATTCGTGTATATGTGTCTTTTCTGTATTGTAATAAATAGTCTTTATTAAGTGTTATACTATGACTGGGCTGGTTATTGTTCTCACTGGGTCTCACACATGACTCCTCACACCATTCCTGTAAACAAAATAATACACCCCCATGAACCAGTGTTTCAGGTTGGGACACCCTCGCAGATAACATCAGTCGGATTTGTGACACTCACTACAAACATTTGGTTACTCTTTTTACTCAAATGAAATTGCAAAAATGACACCTAGAATTGAATTCAAGGTTTTAGGCTGAGACTTGTGAAATATGATTCAGTCACTAAGTATGTTCAAGGGAAGTACCAAGTGAGAGTGGATGCATTGTCAAGAAATCATGTGGAAAGTTAAGCTGAATGGAGAAGGAAAAAGACAATTTTTAAACATTAAGTGATTGATGAAAAAGAAAGATATTAACCTAGCCGTTCTTAACTACAGAACATCACCGTTAAAAAACGACTTCTCGCCATCAGAACTATTGATGGAAAAATGACTCTGAACACAGCTCTACAACAAACACCATAACCTAACATTACTTCAGAAGTCTGTGAAAGTGTTGGAAAGCAAGAGGAGCAACAACGAGACAGTCTAGTTCGTAACTTCAACTTCAGACATAGAGCACGAAATTTGAAAATGCTACAGCCCAGGGAGAGAGTGTGGACATGAGACCAACAGAAGGAAAGCACTGTGACAGAAAGAGCTTCACAGCCAAGATCTTAAATAATGGAAATGGACCAGGGAAATATCAGAGCCTGGATATCCTTGGGAAGGAAACCAATTGAACCTTAGACATACTATTTAAAGCCTGATGGAGACAAGGAACCAGAAACAAGTAGAAACTCTTAACCACCCAGTGGAAGATACTTATCAAATGAGATAAAGTACAGCTCATCCTCAACCTTGAAATGAAATCATGAGCAGATCAGGGAGCACCACAGTGCCTAACCCTGTGAAGTCTGAGACTTTAGAGTGAGATGCAGGAAAATGTGCATAGTTGGGATAAAGACAGGCTGTGAGGGGTGTGGGACGGAGGGGGGTGGGGTGGGGGTGAGGAGATGTAGAGCAAAGCGTTAACATCAGGAGCTATTGTAACTGAAACTATTGTAACTATGACTAAGAAACTGAGATCTGATGGGATGTAAAAGTACAATCTTATGTAAAATGTTGAGATGTACACAGATCTATAAATAAACTATATTTTTTAAAATGATGAACGATCTATGATAGTATTCTTAGGGTAACAGGCAAACCCTAAAGGAACACCATCCAGACCCCAAACTCAAGATGAAACACCTTGTTGATCAAAAATCTATCTCACTTAGTCTTGAATAAGTTCAATGACACAGCCCCCAATACTCTCTTAGGAAAAGAATTCCCTCAGCTAATGACCCTCTGAGAAAATAATCTCCTCATTTCAGTTTTAAATGGGGGCTCCTAAATTTTAAACTGTCTCTCCTCATTCTAGACTCCCCAACAAAGGGAAACATCTTCTCAGCATCTGTCCTGTAAAGTGCCCTCAGAATCTTATATGTTTTTTAAAAATCACCTGAACTTCGATGGATGTAGGCCCAGCCTGCTCAAGCTTTTCTCATAAGATAACCCCTTCAACCCAGGGATAAATTGTGCCAATGATCTCGAAACTGCTTCTAATGCAGTTACATCATTTCTGAAGTAAGGGACCAAAACTGTCTTCCAGATGCCATCTAACAAAGAAACTACAGCGGCAGAAGCAGTTCCCTACTTTACTGCTTGATTCCCCTTGCAATTATCACCAAAATTCCATTTGCCGTCCCAATCACTTGCTGAACCTACGAAACAACTAATGCCCAAAAATCCTCAGAATTTCTTAACTCACAAAATTCCTAATTTCAATACTCTATTAAAGGTGTAGTTTGTTGAGCGGGCATCCATGATACTTGCTCTGATAAAGTCTGAAAAGTCTGGGCAACCATAAGCATATTAATGTGAAGCATCATTCATTGTAGGCTGTGTATAAAATCTAGGGTAATGTATGATTCAGCTGGAAATACTAAATGGAAGAATCAAACCCATTTACAATGTCACGACAAAACATATCTGCTCAGATAAAATGTTCATGTAAAACTGGGAAGATTTTAAGGATTTCAAATAGGGGGTTGCTGATTGCAGCAGAATAGGGATGAAAAAACATCAGTGCAAATTGCAAACAATTCTAAACAATGGAACAGACTGAATGGGCTAAATTATTTTTCCTCTTTGGCAATTTCTTATTTTCTTAAATTCATGGAAAGGCTTCGAATTAATCATAACAAAAACAGAACTTACTGAAATCTGTACAGAAGGTTATATGTTTGCTATGGAAAAGAATGTTAGTGCACTTCTTTGGTTTGATAAAATGTGAGAAATTATCTTCCTATTTCACTACCGTGTGACACACCATTAGTCACCAAAATTTGATTTAATTATTCAACAGGAATGCCAACCAAGTTGAAAGATTTATTTTCAAAGTCAACCTTATTTTTATGGCCATAAAGGAACATAATAATGATAATTTTCACATGCATTATCTTCATATATCTGTCATCCATTGTGAAGATGAACATACTACATTTTAAACCAGATCATTATCTCGAGTGATTGGAATTTAATTTCTGAAAGCTGTGGTCGGGTGAGCTTTTTGCAATTAGGCAAATTTGTTGCATGCTGAGAATAATTAACTTAAAGCAAGAAAAAACACAAGACAAATGGTTATTGATATGTAATATTGGAGAATGTGTCAGTCTGTGCTGTAACTCACGCACTTTATTGATTTTTTAAAGTGCACCTTCCCCCTGAAACATGATACAAAAAAATCTGTGTTCCAATGTGAGTAATTTGTCATGAAGGGAGTCCAACCAATATACAAAACAATACTGCAAGATGCAATCTACTTGTCTGAACTATTATGTTTAGTTGAGTTTCGGGAATGACACTAAACAAAAGGCTCTTGATTGACAATACAACATAAAGCCAGAAATCTGTCATTCTCAATGCATGATTATTATATTCTGCAACAAATTGTATAGTGGTCTCACAAGGTTCTAATGAGCATCACATTAATGCTTCCCCACTCGATTTGTCAGCAACACGAATTGCCTTTTGTTTGTGATAATCTAATTTGACATGTGGCACACTCAAATTCAGGAGACAATAAAAAACAGCTAAAGAAAAAAAATGAAAACGATGTTAGATAAACAAGTCTATTCTAAGGAGAGCATGACACAACTGTCATGTTAAAAACATCAAGTTGATTTATTGCTACCAAGTCTATTGAATTAGGAAAGGGTGGAATCTATAAGTCATCACTGTAATATTGCTACAGTTATTCCATTCTGTATGGCTAAAATCATTTTGTAGGACAAATGAAACCCTGGATGTGAACTGCAACTCACATTTACTACTTAACCCTGTTTATATGACAGTTATTTTCCATCCAAGTGTACAGGAGTTCTGACAAACTGACTCATGATCAAAGTTTTACCCAGAGGGAATCAATCGGTAAGTTATTTCCCAGGTGCAATCAAAATTGGAAACAAAATCCAAAAAGACTGGAACTTCACTTAGCTGAAAACATTTTGTTTAGGCCTTTGATTTCATCCTGAAAAGTGCAGACAATGTGAATCTAATATATATACTTTAATGGTCCTGTTGCAGACAATGGCATATTATTGCAGTTTGATAAGAAATTTATTGTCCCTCCAATCATAGGTCAATAGAATTAATGTAGCTTTACTCTAAGAGGCAGAAAGCTGGTTGTAGGGTGAGACAGCAGTCTTGCTTGTGGTATCATTTCCATGGAGAGTACAGCAGCTCATAGTGAGATCTGTAGAACGTCCGCTGCACCAAACTACCTTAGAGTGGAAATTAGAGTCTCGGATTAATCAGTGCTCAAATCGTTCCCATTATCAGAACCTAAGGAGAGTCTCAAAAATAGCTCATATTTGGTCACAATCTGATTATTTTTTCTTGATCTTTGTTTATTCTAGATCAATACCTACACAAATTGGATTGCCCTTTTTAATTAAAACACAAATGTCATTCAATGTCAAGCGATGGAATGTGATATGTAACCATCTAAACAAACAGAAAAATTATAGAAGAATGAAACAAGAGAAAAGCTGTTCTGCTCACTGAGCCCATTCCTTCCATCAGCTACGTTTAATCATCCTTATCATAGATTCTACCCCACCCATTCAATTTTCTATGGAAGTGCCCTCTACATGGTACGGATGAGCTGAGGGAAAACGCTATGAGTTTGGATAAGAGGTTTAAAGATTGATCTGGAAAGGTTAACTCTGCTTTTCTCCACAAATGTTGCTTGACCAGCTAAGTGATTTCCAGCATGTTTTGTTTAAATATCAAATAGTTCTTTCCAAGAGAAACAGGTATCCTCTACTGAATTGGAAATTTCCTGGCAAAATGGTGGGTGGCATGGTGGCACAGTGGTTAGCACTGCTACCTCACAGCGCCAGGGACCTGGATTCAATTTCAGCCTCGGGTCACTATCTGTGTGGAGTTTGCATGTTCTCCCCATGTCTGGGTGGATTTACTCTGGGTGTTCTGGCTTCCTCCCAAAGATGTGTGGGTTAGGATGATTGGCCTTGGTACATTGCCCCTTAATGTCATGGGGATTAGCAGTGTAAATACCTGGGATTATGGGGATAGGGCCTGGTGGAAATTTTGTCGGTGCAGACTCGATGGGCAAAATGGCCTCCTTCTGCACTGTAGGGATTCTATGATTCTAAAATGTCTTCGCCCTTTCTATGAGTAGGCATCCATCAATTGTTTTAGTGGTGCGGGTGTCCAGCATTAGCTGACAACAACAAAAACTTGCATTTATATAACATGTTTAATAGAGGAAAATATCCAGGGTACTATATATGGAATTAGGCCACATATCAACTGTGATCTCACTGGAGGAATAGGCACGAAGGGCTAGATAGCCTGATGCTGTATTTATGGGCATCACAGGCTAATAATCAAACAAAACCATAGGAAACTGAGAAAATTAAACATGTCTAAAAGTTTAATCAAAGAGATAGGGTTTAAGTGGGGACAGAGTGATTAGGCAGTAGTTTAGGATAGGAACTCCAGAGCTTAGATTCTAGGTGAATGAGGGCAATGCTGCCAATGATGGGACAAAGGGAGAGGGGAATGCACAAAAGGGAGTGAATTTTTCAGGGAAGTGAGGACACCTTCACACCCTCAGTGGAAGAAAGTCCTGCCCTTGAGATTGGCCGGCAGCTTTTGCAGTCTCAGCATTGCCAGAAGAGAGTACTGGTTGTTGCTGGGCATGCATGGAGTCTCATGAAGGGGGATAAAGGCTGGGTGGTTTATTGGGTACCTTACCCACATCTCATATTATGGGGAAATGGTCAGGAGCAGGTGAGAAGGCAGAGGGCTGCCAAACTGACCTATTTTATGTGACTCCCCACCCACCCCCCCACTGAAAACATGCCCACGCCTTGTGATATTTGTGCTACACCTTGATGCACTACCTCCCCACCCCGCTCAAACCCCACCCTCTCGTTAGCAGCAGCATTGGAGGCAGATTGCTGACTCTGCTGTCGTGTTGACTCTGATGACCTTGGCAGTGCCTGAGCAGGCTCCACCTGGGAGGGTACACCCGGCTGGACACTCCTTAGTTGACAAGGCCTCAGGTGATACCACGGTCATCGTCAGAAGGGTAGAGGAGCTGCTACCCTAATCCGGAGCGCTGTGAGAGGAGCCCGCAGAGATCACTGTCAGCTTGTTGGCCAGCACGGGGTATGTCTGAACCTCCCTGTTCACCACTGATGGTTGGGCACCCAGCAGAGAAACTGTGTGCGTCATCCACCTCTCACAGTGGCAGTGACCTCCGCAGCTCACTGCCAGTGTGTGGGAGTGCAGGTCCAAGCGCAAACCCAGGAGGCCTTATTGATTACCTGGAGCTGCTTTCTTAATGGAGGAGGCTGTGCGATCAGTGCTCAGGGTCAATGCAGTGCTCATACTTCCGCAAGGACTCCTCCATTACGGAGACCATGGCATGTAGATCATGGATCTCAACCAGATCTTCCCCTGCCCGCAGTGCTGCATTAATGTCCAGCCATGTTTCACACTACCCAGCTCTTAATTGGCTGGCCAAAATCAAATCGTGTTGGGGTTTGATCGCGGCAGGAAGCGGGAATCACGGCCACTTATGAGCCTGCCAATTGTGTGTGCATGACATGTGCAAAATTCAGGCCAGGGTGAATCTAAAGAATTAAAGATGAAATTGTAATCAGACCAAGCTAATTGTGATATAAACTTCATGAATTTGTAATGTTGTGCATCTTCCCTCTGTTATGCACATGGTGGGTTCTTCATCTTAGCTTGTTTGTTAAGGATTGTAGGTCAAGGATCAAAATAGAGGAAGTTGAAGAGGACATGATTCCTTATCTTTTCACCCCAACCCAAAGCATATGTCACATTTGTCTTTTGTTGCTATTATTACTTTGTTCTTCATAGTATAAACAGATTCAGAGACATTGGAAAATGATCAAAAATGATTTACAAAGCTGATACCAGAACTCAGCAGTTATAGTAATCAGCAAAGCCTGTACAAGTTGCGGAGATAGATGTGGTGTGACCTGATAGAGATCTTAAAGATTTTGATAGGGTAGACATAGAGATGATGTTTGCACTTCTGGGGAGCCCAAAAACAGGGACCATACGAATAAACTAATCAATAAATAAATTCAATTGGGTAAAAAAAGTTTTTTCTCAATTCTCCAAGTGGAGTAAGATGTGAAATTCACGACATCAAGACATAGTTTATGTGATGCAAAACTTATGCCTTAGAATTACGCCTTGTATTAGAATTAAACCAATTGTTCAAATTCTGTAGTGTTAACACATGTCAATATAACTTTCAACTTAATTCAGAATCTAAATGAAGCGTTGTAACCTTGGCTTGCATACTTGCTTCCAACCACATTAAGCTGTACCAGTCTGATTAGAATTAGTGTAACTTTATACCTTGGACCAAATCTTCCAGTCTCCAGATTGTTGGAGACAGCACATACAACTGAAGGTGTGCACGAGCTGTTGAAGCCCTGACTCATGGATCTCTATGGAAATTACCCAGCAAATTTCAACTTTCATAGAACATAGAACATAGAAAGCCACAGCACAAACAGGCCCTTCGGCCCACAAGTTGCGCCGATCACATCCCCACCTCTAGGCCTATCTATAGCCCTCAATCCCATTAAATCCCATGTACTCATCCAGAAGTCTCTTAAAAGACCCCAACGAGTTTGCCTCCACCACCACCGACGTCAGCCGATTCCACTCATCCACCACCCTCTGAGTGAAAAACTTACCCCTGACATCCCCCCTGTACCTACCCCCCAGCACCTTAAACCTGTGTCCTCTCGTAGCAACCATTTCAGCCCTTGGAAATAGCCTCTGAGAGTCCACCCTATCCAGACCCCTCAACATCTTGTAAACCTCTATCAGGTCACCTCTCATCCTTCGTCTCTCCAGGGAGAAGAGACCAAGCTCCCTCAACCTATCCTCATAAGGCATGCCCCCCAATCCAGGCAACATCCTTGTAAATCTCCTCTGCACCCTTTCAATGGCTTCAACATCTTTCCTGTAATGAGGTGACCAGAACTGCGCGCAGTACTCCAAGTGGGGTCTAACCAGGGTCCTATAAAGCTGCAGCATTATCTCCCGACTCCTAAACTCAATCCCTCGATTAATGAAGGCTAGTACGCCATACGCCTTCTTGACCGCATCCTCCACCTGCGAGGCCGATTTAAGAGTCCTATGGACCCGGACCCCAAGGTCCTTCTGATCCTCTACACTGCTAAGAATGGTACCCTTCATTTTATACTGCTGCTCCATCCCATTGGATCTGCCAAAATGGATCACTACACACTTATCCGGGTTGAAGTCCATCTGCCACTTCTCCGCCCAGTCTTGCATTCTATCTATGTCTCGCTGCAACTTCTGACATCCCTCCAAACTATCCACAACACCACCTACCTTGGTGTCGTCAGCAAACTTACCAACCCATCCCTCCACTTCCTCATCCAGGTCATTTATGAAAATGACAAACAGCAAGGGTCCCAGAACAGATCCCTGGGGCACTCCACTGGTCACTGACCTCCATGCAGAGAAAGACCCCTCCACAGCCACTCTCTGCCTTCTGCAGGCAAGCCAGTTCTGGATCCACAAGGCAACAGCCCCTTGGATCCCATGCCCTCTCACTTTCTCAAGAAGTCTTGCATGGGGGACCTTATCGAACGCTTTGCTGAAGTCCATATAGACCACATCCACCGCTCTTCCTTCGTCAATGTGCTTGGTCACATTTTCAAAGAACTCAACCAGGCTCGTAAGGCACGACCTGCCCCTGACAAAGCCGTGCTGACTACTTTTGATCATACTAAACTTCTCTAGATGATCATAAATCCTGTCTCTCAGGATCCTCTCCATCAACTTACCAACCACTGAGGTTAGACTCACCGGTCGGTAATTTCCCGGGCTGTCCCTGTTCCCTTTCTTGAATATAGGGACCACATCTGCAATCCTCCAATCCTCCGGAACCTCTCCCGTCTCCATCGACGATGCAAAGATCATCGCCAAAGGCTCCGCAATCTCCTCCCTCGCCTCCCACAGTAACCTGGGGTACATCCCATCCGGTCCCGGCGACTTACCAACCTTGATGCCATTCAATAGTTCCAACACATCCTCTTTCTTTATGTCCACATGCTCGATCCTTTCTGTCCTCCGCAATCCAGCAGTACAACCA
Source organism: Mustelus asterias (assembly GCF_964213995.1). Taxonomy (NCBI): domain Eukaryota; kingdom Metazoa; phylum Chordata; class Chondrichthyes; order Carcharhiniformes; family Triakidae; genus Mustelus; species Mustelus asterias. The sequence goes on from NC_135802.1 coordinate 85,023,699, forward strand.
CCCAGATCCCTTTCCACCGTGAATACCGAGGTAAAGTATTCATTAAGCACCTCCGCCATTTCTAACGGTTCCGCACAAACTTTTCCCCCTTCACCTTTTAAGGGTCCTATGCCTTCACATCTCATCCTTTTACTCTTGACATATTTGTAGAAAGCCTTGGGATTCTCCTTAATCTTACCCGCCAAGGTCTTCTCATGACCCCTTCTCGCTCTCCTAATTTCCTTCTTAAGCTCCTTCCTACATCGTGTATACTCCTCTAAATCCTTAACACCTCCTAGCTCTCTGAACCTTCTGTACGCCTCTCTTTTCTTATTCACCAGGTTCATCACAACCTTCGTGCACCACGGTTCCCGTACCCTACCAACACCCCCCTGTCTCATCGGAACGTTGTCATGCAGAGCTCCAGACAAACATTCCTTGAAAATCCTCCACTTTCCTTCGGTACTTTTCCCCAAGAATGCCTCCTTCCAATTTACCCGTCTAATTTCCTCCCTGATGACACTGTATTTCCCTTTACTCCAGAGAAACACTTTCCTAGCCTGCCTGACCCTATCTCTTTCCAATGCTATCGTGAAGGAGATAGAATTATGATCGCTATCCCCAAGATGCTCACCCACCGAGAGATCCTCCACCTGTCCAGGTTCATTAGCCAGCACCAGATCAAGAACAGCCTCTCCTCTAGTAGGCTTATCCACATACTGTGTCAGGAAACTCTCCTGGACACACCTAACAAACTCCTCTCCATCCAAACCCCTAGCCCTAGGGATATTCCAATCTATGTTTGGGAAATTTCAATGGGCAATTTCCATGATCCCGGGACCCTCCATGTAAATCTCCAAGGCTGAGCTAGAGCTGGAGACTTTGGACAGTCCTCTCTTACTTACCAGGGGGTAGTTACCAGGAATTACAGACAGATTAAAGTCTAACATCTGGGTAACTACACAACTGACTCCCAGTCACTGCTCTCCCCCCACCCACATCCCCCCGTCTCTACCAACCTCACGCACCTGCCATCCTACCCACCTCACCTACCTGCCACCTCACCCACCCTACCCACCTCACCCATCCACTCATTCATTCACTAACATCCAAATTGGACCTTTGAACTTACCATACAGCAGCTAGGTGCCATATAATAGGGGAGTATCCTGTCTTTTCTGGCTCTACTCTGCTCCAGGGGGTTCCCCGATGAATGCATTTCTTTGGAAGCTGAGCTGGAAAGGTCCCAGAAGACATGGGCATCAGCATCAAGGTGAGGGAATTTGTGAGTGAAGCAGCAATCTGACAATTATTGTTGCTATTTGAAAGATTCAGATCAATGAGTCTGAATGCATGAGAATCTGCTTACTCAGTTCTTATCTATTATCTATATTTCTAACATCAGATTCTCAGGGTCAATTAAAAATCAATTATGTGCCCTGGTAACTGGTCAACTGGCAAATGGTTTGTAAAGGGTTAACTATTAAGAGTACAAGAAAGGTGGTTAAAGCTATGTTCTTTGCAATGAGAGGAAAACAGACCCAAGAAAAGGGATCACCTTCACCCATGGTTCGACAGGTACAAGATACCTGAACAGAGTACAGAAGTCCATAGAGGCTACAAGAGATAGAAGTCAGACAGGGAAGTGTACAAAAGAATCCAGTCCAGGTTTTTGCATGCTCCATTGTCCAGGACTGAAACAGGGAAGTATAACCTGTTGAACTGTGTTCTTTCTTTTACTGCTGAGTTTACCAAGCCATATTATTTGCCTTAATAAATCTTTCCACTTTGCTACAATTTGACGGTCTTGCTGTCAACTTTATCACACCCAAAATTCCTTATAGCATAGATGCATTTACGAGAAAGCTGTATACCCAACAAGGAGGAAAGGACTAGAACAATATGTTGATAGAGTTAGATTAAAAGTTTGATTAGGAGGAGGCTCTTGGAAGCATTACCCAATTGGGTTGAATGGTCTGTTTCTGTGCAGTAAATTCCACATAATTCTACATAGCTTATCAGTTTCAAAAGGGAGAAAGTAACACAATGTGGGATCCAATAACTCTCAAATATATTAATTGAATTAATGAATAAAAAAACTGCAATTATTTAGCACCTTATCACATCCTCAAACAATATCAAAGTACTTCACAATTAATGAATTACTTTTGAAGTGCAGAAACCATTATGTAGGAAAACACAGCAACAAATTGTGCACAACAAAATTTCACAAGCAGAAAACAATATGAATGACCAGTTAACTCTTGGGGTGATAGCTGAGGAAGAAATGATGGCCAGGACACTGGGCAAACTCGTTATGCTTCTTTGAATAATACCATAAGATCTTTTGCATCCACCTGAATAAGCAATCCGGTGTTACATATGAACATATTAATTAGGAACAGGTCACTTAGCTCCTCAAGCCTGCTCCACCATTCAGTAAAATCATGGCTGATGTGACTGTAACTTCAACCCCACATTCCTGCCTACCTCTGAAAACCTTTCACCCCCTTGTCAATCAATAATCTGTCTAGCTCTGCCCTAAAAATCTACTGCCTTCTGAGGGACAGAGTTCCAGAGACTCATGACCATCTGAGAGAAAAACATTTCTTCTCATCTCTATCTTAAATGAGCAAGTTAAAGTCCAACAGGTTTATTTGCTACCAAATAAACCTGTTGGACATTAACCTGGTGTTGTGAGACTTCTTACTGTACTTATCCCAGTCCAACGCCGGCATCTCCACATCTTAAATGAGCAACCCCTTATTTGTAAACAGTGACACCTAGTTCCAGATTCTCCCACAACAGGAAACACCCTCTCCACACCCACCTTGTCAATATCCCTCAAGATCTTAAAAGATTCCAATCTTGTCGCCTCTTTCTCTTTGAAACTCTAGTGGATACAAACCTAACCTCTTCAACCTTTGCTCTTAGTACAACCCGCCCAATCCCAGTATTAGTCCAGTAAATCTTCTCTGAACTGCTTCTAACACATTTACATCTTTCCTTAATTAAGGAGACCAATACTGTACGTGTTTCATAATTCATCCAAAAGATTGCACTTCTGATAATGCAACACTCTCCCAGCTGTGAACTCACATTTTATAATAAAATTTTAATTGTTATGTAATGAGCAGTTGATAAGTTTAAAAAGGGGGATTTGATGGGAGGCTGAATATGTACATGAGGGAGAAAGTAATTGAAGGATATGTTGATAGGATGCAATGAAGTGAGGCGAAAGGATGCTCAGCTGGACCATCCACTTCTTTTGACAAAAGGTCTGTTTCTGAGCTTTAAGTATAATGTAATATAAATCTTAATTGATGTTTTACAAGCAGTTAAGAAGTACAAAAAATTGCCTCTGTAGAATAACTTCTGATAGAAATCATTACACCCAGGAGCGGGTTAGAAACATGAGCAGAAGTTAATGCATGCCCAATTAACAGCAGCTCAGAAAATTATTACCTCTTAAATGCACAACTGACGTGAATACTAACTCTCTCATACAAAAAGTCAATTAAACATGTCTTCCATGCTTCTGATTTATTTTCAAATAGTGACTAATCATTTATTAACGAATTCGTCCTGGGAACAAATTGCAAACAGAAAATACATCAGTTTGCATATAGCAATATCTCTTTTACAGTACCTTTAAAATAATAAAATATACCAAGGTTCTTTACATGAGCATGAGACAAGACATTAATATAAATGAGACAAGATTTGATATGTAGCCGCATAAGATAATCAAAAGTCTGGTCAAAGAGGATGGCTTTGAGAAATGTTTTAAATGAGGAAAAAGAGAGGCAGAAGGGTTTAGGGAGGAACTTTGAGAGCTTAACTGAAGCCATATCTGCAAAGGTAGGGTGACTGAAATCAGTGATATGCAACATACCAGCATGGGAGCAGTCAAAGACTTCATACAGGTTAGTAGGGCTGGAAAAGGTTCCAAAATCAGGGAGGATCAAGGCTATTGAGACAGTTGAACATAAAGATGAGAATTTTAGAATAGAGGACAAAGAGCCCTTTATAGCCAATGGAGTAATTTTGAAGTGTTCTACTGTTCTTCAACTAGTGCAGTGGGTTGTTGCATCCTCTGGAGAGGAACTGGGGGGAGATGGGGCAGAGGAGGAGGAGAGTTGTTCAGAGTACAAGCCCTAGCATAGACCAGTTGGAATGAGTGGTCTTTTTTCTAAGCTGTAAATGCAGTGTTATTCTATATAATCTAAGTTGTTAAAATCTATCTGGGTGAGAAGGAATCTAAGTGTTTATCTAACTTTGTATTACCATGGTTACAGTGTGACCTACAAGCTCTTAACCCACAGTTTATGACATTATCATAAATAACTACAGCAATTATCCTAGATATTTGTTGTAGATTTTTTACCTCCTTCATGTTATTATACAGTTGGAATTTCCTGATAACCTTTTGCAACCTGAACAAATATTGTCCTGCTACATTAGTGAAGGTAATTATGGTAATTTATTGACTAAATGATAATGTGCGAGTAAACCAATTTTTGCATTTTGATTTACAATGGCTGGTAACAGAAGGCATCAAATAAATGCATATTGTCAGTAATTTTAACCCCTAAAAGAATGGATTTTGATCAAATGAGAAGTTAAGACTTGAAAAGTCTTGTAAATCACCCCAACCCACTTTGCACTTGCCTACTCCAAGTTTTAACAGAGGGGGATCTGGCAGCAGTGACCAATTGTCTCTCAGGAGTCAGGTCAGTCAATAACACCTTTTAAAATGGCTGTGTGCATCCATTTTAACAAGATTTTTATTTTTACCATGTTATGAAGGTAAAAAGTAGTAAGAAACACTGGTGGTGTCATAAAATCAGCAAGACTGTTTCATCCAGGTCCAACAGGCTAACAAGTAAAATATTCTGCATTCTGTCCCCTTCCTAACCAAGCAATTCCAGTTTTCCAATCACCATCATACAAAGCTCATCAACACCTCACTACCCCTGGTCATGGTCCACCCCGCCATAATCTCTTCCCAACCATCACTTGACCAGTGCCCAGGAAGTGATTTTCCATCTGCAGAAAATCTTTAGGCTGTCATTCAGGCTGGCTGTTGGGCGGGAAACCTAGAGAAAAATATTAAAACACATCCCATAGCTAAAAACAGCAGGATGCTCAGAAAATCAGAAGTTGCAGATTTGCATTCATAACTTCTCTTGCATTCCCACGTCAAATGAACAAGCAAGGGGTCCTGAGCTCACTACATGTTAATGCCAACTGGTTCCTCATTATTGACTTGGATCCAAAAATCTATAAATTAGTAAAGGTAATGTCACTGGTATTATTTTATACAAAATAATGTTCAGTGAGTTTTTCCAATTTCTTACATTAGCCACACTTTCTGAATGAAACTGAAAGACACATGTATCCTGTCAGTCTGACCAGCACTGAGCTGATATTCTAGAAGCCTAAAGAAAAAGAGTGCAAACTCACTGTGGAGCCCAATTCCTTAAAATTACGGAGTGATTTTCCTTGTGTACTACCAATTCACAGCTTCACAGGTGGGATGCACACAAAATATCATGGGTGCACTTGATTTCCATTCTTATTTAAAATTTATTTATAGGTTGTGGGTGTTGCTGGCTAGCCCAGCATTTATTGCCCATCCCTAGTTGTCCTTGAGTAGGTGGTGGTGAGCTGCCTTCTTGAACCGCTGCAGTCTGTGAGGTGTAGGTACACCCACAATGCTGTTACAGAGGCAGCTCCAGCTCCACCAGTGAAGGAATGGCAGTATATTTCCAACGCAAAATGGTGAGTGACTTGGAGGGGAACTTCTAGGTGGTGGTGTTCCCAGATATCTGCCCTTGTCCTTCTAGAAGGTAGCGGTCGTGGGTTTGGAAGGTGCTGTCTAAGGAACCTTGGTGAGTTCCTGCAGTGTATTTTGTACACACTGTTGCCACTGTTGATTGGTGGTGGAGAGATTGAATGTTTCTGGAAGGGGTACCAATCAAGTAGCTGCTTTGTCCTGGATAGTGTGGAGCTTCTTCAGTGTTGGTGAAGCTGCACTTATCAAGGCAAGTGGAGAGTATTCCATCACACTTCTGACTTGTGGGCAACCTTGGGGAATCAGGTGATGAGTTACTTATAGAGTCATAGATGTTTACAGCATGGAAACAGGCCCTTCGGCCCAACTTGTCCATGCCACCCTTTTTTTAAAAAAAACCTCTAAGCTAATCCCAATTGCCCGCATTTGGCCCATATTCCTCTATACCCATCGTACCCATGTAACTATCTAAATGCTTTTTAAAAGATAAAATTGTACCCGCCTCTACTACTCCCTCTGGCCACTTGTTCCAGACACTCACCACCCTCTGTGTGAAAAAATTGCCCCTCTGGACACTTTTGTATCTCTCCCCTCTCACCTTAAACCTATGCCCTCTTGTTTTAGACTCCCCTACCTTTGGGAAAAGATATTGACTATCTACCTTGTCTATGCCCCTCATTATTTTATAGACCTCTATAAGGTCACCCCTCAGCCTCCTATGCTCCAGAGATAAAAGTCCCAGTCTATTCAGCCTCTCCTTATAACTCAATCCATCAAGTCCCGGTAGCATCCTAGTAAATCTTTCCTGCACTCTTTCTAGTTTAATAATAACCTTTCTATAATAGGGTGACCAGAATTGCACACAGTATTCCAAGTGTGGCCTTACCAATGTCTTGTACAACTTCAACAAGACGTCCCAACTCCTGCATTCAATGTTCTGACCAATGAAACCACTCACCACTCTGTCCACCTGTGACTCCACTTTCAAGGAGCTATGAACATGTACCCCTAGATCTCTTTGTTCTGTAACTCTCCCCAACGCCCTACCATTAACTGAGTAAGTCCTGCCCTGGTTCAATCTACCAAAATGCATCACCTCGCATTTGTCTAAATTAAACTCCATCTGCCATTCGTCAGCCCACTGGCCCAATTGATCAAGATCCCATTGCAATTGGAGATAACTTTCTTCACTGTCCACTATGCCACCAATCTTGGTGTCATCTGCAAACTTACTAAACATGCCCCCTATATTCTCATCCAAATCATTAATATAAATGACAAATAACTTGCTATAAGATTCCTAACATCTGACATCTGACCTACTCTTGTGGCCACAATACTTATATGGTTAGTCCAGTTCATTTTCTGGTAAATGGTAACCCTTAGGATGTTGATAGTGGAGGATTCAGCAATGGTAATACCATTGAATGTCATAAGAACAAAGAACAGTACAGCACAGGAACAGGCCCTTCAGCCCACCAACTCTGTGCCGACACAGATGCCTCTCTCATCTAATATTTTTTTGCCTCTATGTAGTCCATATCCCTCTATTCCCTGCCTATTCATATATCTATCCAGATGCCTCTTGAACGTTTTTACAGAAACTGCTTCCACCACCTCCACTGGCAGCGCGTGCCAGGCATTCACCACTCTCTGTGTGAAAAACTTGCCCCTTACATGTCTTTTAAACTTTCCCTCTCTCACTTTCAACCTATACCCCTGAGAAATTGACCCTTCGAACCTGGGAAAAAGACTCGGACTATCCACACTGTCCAAGCCTGTCATAATCTTGTAAACCTCTATCAGGTCCCCCCTATCCTCCGACACTCCAATGAAAACAATCCAAGTTTATTCAACCTTTCCTCATGGTCTATGTCCTCCAAACCAGGCAACATCCTGGTAAACCTCTTCTGCACCCTTTCCAATGCATCAACATCCTTCCAGTAGTGTGGCAACTAGAATTGTACACAATACTCCAAATGCAGCCTAACCATAGTCTTATAGAGCTGCAACATGATTTTCCAATTCCTATATTCAACGCCCTAAACGATGAAGGCCAGCATGCCAAATGCTTTCTTGACCACCTTGTCCACCTGAGTTGCCACCTTCAGGGAAATGTGGATCTGCGCGCCTAGATCCCTCTGTATGCTAATATTTCTAAGGGCGCTATCATTTACTGTATATTTTCCTTCTGCACTAGATCGTCCAAATCGCATCACCTCACATTTGTCTAGGTTAAATTCCATCTGCCATCTTTCAGCCCAGGTCTCAGCCAATGTATATCCTGCTGCATCCTCTGATAATCCTCCTCACTATCTGCTACTCCCCCAATTTTTGTATCATCTGCAAATTTACTAATCAGACCACCTACATTTTCCTCCAAATCATTTCGAAAAAATTACAAACAACAGATGCCCCAGCACTGATCCCTGTGGAACACCACTTGTCACAAACCTCCAGTTAGAAAAGTACCATTCCACAGCTACTCTCTGCTTTCAATACCCAATAAGAAGTCTAACAACACCAGGTTAAAGTCCAACAGGTTTATTTGGTAGCAAAAGCCACTAGCTTTCAGAACAGGCTGTTCCTTCATCAGGTGGGTGGGCACAAAGACACAAACAGGGCAGAAAGACACAAACTCAATTTACATGAATAATGATTGGAATGTGAGTCTTTACAGCTAATCAAGTCTTAAAGGTACAGACAATGTGAGTGGAGGGAGCATTAAGTACAGGTCAAAGAGATGTGTATTGTCTCCAGACAGGACAGCTAGTGAGATTTTGCACATCCAGGCAAGTTGTGGGGATTACAGATAGTGTGACATGAACCCAATATCCCGGTTGAGGCCGTCCTCATGTGTGCGGAACCTGGCTATCAGTCTCTGCTCAGCGACTCTGCGCTGTCGTGTGTCGTGAAGGCCGCCTTGGAGAAAGCTTACCCGGAGATCAGAGGCTGAATGCCGTGACCGCTGAAGTGCTCCACAACAGGAAGAGAACAGTCTTGCCTGGTGATTGTCGAGTGGTGTTCATTCGTCCGTTGTCGTACTGTCTGCATGGTTCCCCCAATGTACCATGCCTCGGGACATCCTTTCCTGCAGCGTAACAGGTAGACAACGTTGGCCAAGTTGCAAGAGTATGTACCGTGTACCTGGAGGATGGTGTTCTCGCGTGAGATGATGGCATCCATGTCGATGATCTGGCACGTCTTGCAGAGGTTGCTGTGGCAGGGTTGTGTGGTGTCGTGGTCACTGTTCTCCTGAAGGCTGAGTAGTTTGCTGCGGACAATGGTCTGTTTGAGGTTGTGCGGTTGTTTGAAGGCAAGAAGTGGGGGTGTGGGGATGGCCTTTGCGAGATGTTCGTCTTCATCAATGACATGCTGAAGGCTCCGGAGGAGATGTCGTAGCTTCTCTGCTCCGGGGAAGTACTGTAACCCCCACAACTTGCCTGGATGTGCAAAGTCTCACTAGCTGTCCTGTCTGGAGACAATACACATCTCTTTATCCTGTGCTTAATGCTCCCTCCACTCACATTGTCTGTACCTTTAAGACTTGATTAGCTGTAAAGACTCACATTCCAATCATTATTCATGTAAATTGAGTTTGTGTCTTTGTGCCCAATAAACCTGTTGGACTTTAACCTGGTGTTGTTAGACTTCTTACTGTGTTTACCCCAGTCCAATGCCGGCATCTCCACATCTTCAATACCCAAGCCAGTTTTGTGTCCATCTTACAGCTCACCTTGGATCCCATATGACTTCACCTTCTGTATCAACCTGCCATGAGGAACCTTATCGAAGGCTTTACTAAAGTTCATGTATACAACATCCACTGCCCTGCCCTGGTCAATTTTAAGCATACATAAATTTCAGGAAATTGAAAACAGATAAGGCTCTTGAGGAATACAAAGAGAGCAGGAAAGAGCTTAAACAGGGACTTAGGAGGGCTAAAAGGGGCCATGAAATGTCCTTGGCGGGCAGGATTAAGGAGAATCCCAAGGTTTGTTATGTGTACACAAGGAGGAAGAGGAATAGCTAAGGAAAGGGTGGGTCCTCTCAAGGACAGTGGAGGGAATTTGTGTGGAGCAAGATGAGGTGGGTGAGGTCCTTAACGAGTACTTTGCATCAGTATTCACAAAGGAGAAGGATGTGGTGGATGATGAGTGTAGAAAGGAGGATGTTGACATTCTAGGGCATGTTGAGATGTACCAAAATTCCAATCTGGCACTGCTGATGCAAAAAACATTGGTTCTCAGGTCTCTAGTCAAAGGGAACTAAAAACCAATTATTGCATTACTGAAAAGTTTTTAAAGATATATCAGGTCCAGCAAGTTTATCCCAGTGAGTAACTGAATCATACAGCCAAGTTTCAAGCTGGGCCATTCGGATTAAATTTATAATGGTCCACATTCCAAGAGAGGGAAAAATGGAGATGAGTTAGGGTGGAGCACAATGCATATTCAAAGAGATGAGGCTTTTACGATGATTTTGAAAGCAGAATGAGTGGTGGGAAGGCAGACAAATCTAGGATTCCAAAGGACCCAAATTGGCCTTGTATGAGGATTCATGCAGGAATCTAAAGAAGGACATCGTTGGCTGAGTGAAGTCATGAAGGGACTAGAAAATGAGAATGAAATATCAGAGTAAACCTACAATGTTACCCGTGTTTGGAATGGAAGAGAGTAATGGGATTGTTTGAGTATGCGTGGTTGAAGACATGGACATGTAGAACTTTGGATAATTTATGGAGAGTTGAAGAATGAATGGGAGCGGAAGTTGGCAATGTGAGAATTAGAATAGTTGGAATTCAAAGTGATGAGTGCATGGGGATGTTGGATTCAGGTGATCTTTATTTAGAGCCTCTTTTCACTATTTTGTGGTGTTAGTGATGGGCTGCTGGGAGATTTAGAGTTTGAGTTGAGCTACATATCAAGGTTTCATAACTTTGGAGTAAGCATGAGTTGACTACCAGTGAACGATGGACTCAAAGCCAGAAGCATATAGCTGCTGACAGCAGCCAAAGGGGATTCCAATGCAGACTGAGCAATTAACTGCCCTTGCTATTTTTATTAAGTGCACTTCCATTCTTGGATAGTATCCAGCTTGCCTTTTACATGCTTCTGCATTCATTTGTTTTGAAATCACTTTAGCTGTTTTTCCATCATTACAGTAATTTTCTTTCTTTTTTCAACTGTTGCAAATAGAATTTATTATCCATTAAGGGCATTGAGTTTCTATCTCTTCCTGAAGTTTCCTTTCCAATTGAACACTTCCTATTTTAATCTGGCCAAAACTAAATGGATTTAACATTAGTTTATCTGGTACATGCAGGTTTTAAGTATGGTTTTTGAAGTGACTAAAACTACTGCTGTATGGACATCAGCCATTTTGGATACACATATTATTTACCAGTTTTACTGTGTCAGTGAAATTCTGACACTGTATTTTGTCTTTTACTTGAACCTTTTGTGGTGACCCACTGTAATTACATGTGTATGCCTGGACACACCCATGCTGCATCTGGCCCGAGACTCCTCCCTTTCCACCTGAGACTCCTCCCTTTCCATCTGAGCGAGGTATAAAGGTGATGGTTCCTCCTCCTTGTCTCAGTCTGGGCCAGGTTAGCTACAAGGGTGTGCTCCTGTTCTTTGCGAATAAAAGCCTGTTATTTCACTCACTCACTGGAGTCCACGTATCGTGATTGATAATGCATCAATTTTATTCGCAAAAGAGAAAAAAAAACAGAATGGAGCAACTTCTAAAGCCCGATATGTTAAACCTGGATCCTCAAGCTGTGGGAGCTGCCAACAGCTTCAATCACTGGCTGAAGTGCTTTGAAGCCTTCCTCGAAGCCTCCGCTGTCGTCCAGTCTGATTCAGACAAGCTGCACGTGCTCCACGCCCGGGTAAGCGACGCGGTTTATGCCACCATCTGTGATGCAGAGACGTACAGGGACGTGCCAGAGCTCCTAAAGAGCCAGTACAGCAAACAGACAAATGGAGTCTACACCAGGCACCTTCTGGCTACCCGAAAACAGTGGCCGGGAGAATCAAGCGCACAGTTTATCCACGAACTACGGGTACTCGGCAGGGCCTGTAACTGCAAGGCTGTATCCGCTGCGCAGTACACGGAGGACTTAATCTGCGATGCCTACGTTACGGGCATCGCATCCAACTATATTCAGCAGCGCCTGCTAGAGCAAGGTGGACTAGATCGACCAAAAACTGTGACACTCACTGAATCCCTAGAAGTGGCATCCCGTAACCTCGAGGCGTACACACCCGACCACGCGACATCATGGGCCTCATGGCCACTACTACCCCAGTACCTAGGAGGGCCACAGACTTATGCCACACAGCGCCCCACCAACGACTTGACTGCTGCGGCTGTTGCTGGTCCGAAGTGCTATTTTTGCGGTCTGGGGAAGCACCCCCGATAACGCTGTTCTGCTCTGGGTGCGGAAAGAAAGGCCACTACGCTAAAGTCTGCAGGGCAAAGTCGGCCTCAAAGCCAAACAGCGCAGCATGCGACCCGAGGGAACCGAAAATTCAAACGCCATCAGCCGCGTGTGAGTCCAGGGAGCCGCCATGTTGGATGCCGTCGACCACGTGTGAGTCAAGGGAGCCGCCATTTTGGATGCCATCGGCTGCGTGGGAGTCAAGAGAGCCGCCATTTTGGACGCCGGTCGATCATTCTCCAGGACCCACGGTAGCAGCGGTCTAGCTAGACCAGTCTCGTCCGCATCAACTCGCCAGGTCCATGATGGACATCCAGGTAAACGGCCACGTGGGAAGTTGGTTGTTTGATTGCGGGAGTACGGAGAGCTTCATCCACCCCGATACAGTGCGCCGCTACACCCTTTCTGTGCGGCCAATCAAACAAACCATTTCCTTGGCCTCAAAGTCCCGCTCGGTGGATGTCCTCGGGTACTGTGTGGTGACCCTTACGGTTCAGGGGACCGAGTACGAAAATTTTAAGCTCCTGGTGCTGCCACACCTCTGCGCTCCCGTACATCTAGGGCTCAATTTCCTGACCCACCTTAGGAGTGTCACGTTGCAGTACAACGGGCCTCTTCCCCCGATCTCCGTCTGCAACCCACAGTTCTTAGACTGCCCACCGCCCACCACTTGCAGCCTTTCAACCCTCCAAGTCACCCCTCCATCGCTATTCGAACACCTCACCCCCGAGTGTAAGCCCATTGCCGCTAAGAGCAGACGGTACAGTGCGGGGGACAGGACCTTCATTAGGTCCGAGGTCCAGCGGCTCCTGAAGGAAGGGATCATTGAGGCTGACACCAGCCCCTGGAGAGCGCAGGTGGTAGTGGTCAAAACTGGGGAGAAACACCGGATGGTCATCGATTACAGTCAGACCATCAACCGGTACACGCAGCTGGATGCGTATCCCCTTCCGCGCATATCCGACATGGTCAATCGGATTGCGCAATACCGGGTTTTCTCCACGATTGACTTCAAATCGGCCTACCACCAGCTCCCCATCCGCCCGGAGGACTGCAAACATATGGCTTTCGAGGCGGATGGCCGCCTCTACCACTTTCTTAAGGTTCCCTTCGGCGTCACCAATGGGGTCTCGGTCTTCCAGCGTGAAATGGACCGAATGGTGGACCAGAACGGGCTGCGAGCCACCTTCCCGTACCTGGATAACGTCACCATCTGCGGCCATGATTAGCAGGACCACGAACCAAACCTTAATAAATTCCTTCGCACGGCCGCTCTCCTAAATCTGGCCTACAATAAGGAGAAGTGTGTCTTCCGTACTCACCGCCTCGCCATCCTAGGGTATGTAGTGGAGAACGGGGTCATCGGCCCCGATCCTGACCGCATGCGCCCCCTCATGGAACTTCCCCTTCCCACCAATCTTAAAGCACTGAGGAGATGCCTGGACTTCTTCTCATACTACGCCCAGTGGGTCCCTAATTACGCGGATAAGGCCCGTCCACTTATCAAATCCACCCTTTTTCCCCTGTCGGGAGAGGCCTGCTCGGCCTTTGACCGCATCAAAGTGGACATCGCGAAGGCCACGATGCACGCTGTGGACGAGTCAATCCCCTTTCAGGTGGAGAGTGATGAGTCTGACTTCGCCCTGGCCGCCACCCTTATCCAGGCAGGCAGACCCGTAGCCTTCTTCTCACGAACCCTCCAAGGCTCGGAAATGCGACACTCTTCTGTCGAGAAGGAGGCTCAGGCCATCGTCGAAGCAGTGCAACACTGGCGCCACTACCTAGCTGGCCGACGGTTCACCTTGCTCACGGACCAACGTTCGGTGGCTTTTATGTTCAACAACGCGCAGAGGGGCAAGATTAAAAATGATAATATACTAAGGTGGAGGATTGAGCTCTCCACCTACAATTATGATATCTTATATCGGCCCGGGAAGCTCAACGAGCCTCCGGACGCTCTGTCTCGCGGAACATGTGCCAGCACACAGGTGAACCAACTACAGACTCTCCACAATGACCTCTGTCACCCGGGAGTCACCAGGCTCTACCACTTTATTAAGGCCCGTAACCTGCCCTATTCTGTTGAGGACGTCCATAACCAGACACTGCCCGGTCTGCGCAGAGTGTAAGCCGCACTTTTATCGGTCGGAGAGGGCACACCTCCTAAAAGCCACCCGCCCCTTTGAACGCCTCAGCGTCGATTTCAAAGGGCCCCTTCCTTCTTCTGACCGCAACATCTATTTCCTCAACGTTATAGATGAGTACTCCCGATTCCCTTTTGCCATTCCCTGCTCGGACATGACCTCAACCATGGTCGTCAAGGCTCTACACGGCCTCTTCACCCCGTTCGGTTACCCTAACCCTAACTACATCCACAGCGACCAGGGATCCTCATTCATGAGTGATGAGCTGTGTCAGTACCTGCTCTCTAAGGGCATAGCCTCGAGTAGGACTACCAGCTGTAACCCCAGGGGTAACGGGCAGGTAGAGAGGGAGAACGCGACAGTCTGGAAGGCCGTTTTACTAGCGCTACGGTCTAAAGGCCTTCCAGTCACCCACTGGCAAGAAGTCCTCCCTGATGCACTGCATTCAATTATGTCCCTCCTGTGTACGGCCACCAATGCCACCCCCCATGAGCGGATGTTTGCTTTCCCTAGGAAGTCCTCCTCGGGAATCGTACTACCGTCGTGGCTGGCGTACCCAGGCCCCGTTCTGCTCCGGAGGCATGTATAACCCCATTAGTCGGACCCCCTGGTCGAAAAGGTCCAGCTCCTCCACGCCAACCCCCAATATGCCTATGCGGCATACCACGATGGGCGGGAGGACACGGTATCTATCCGGGACCTGGCGCCTGCGGGTGCCCCGGAGCCCACTATGACCCCCCACCCCACATCCCTAGACCCCTCTGTTCAGGTAGCACCAGGTCCGCTTACATCTTTGCCCCTTGTATGCAGCTCGCCTGAGCCCCCGGAGTCACCACACAGGACCCGACCAGAAGGGCTCCACCCTGCCATCGGAAGCAACACCTCAACCGGTACTACGGCGGTCACAGCGACTGATCAAGCCGCCCGACAGGCTGAACCTGTGAGGGGACGACGCTTTACCTCAGTTTCGTGACTCTTGTGTATATATCTTCATGCCTCTGTATATATTGTTCCACCCACCCCCGCCAGACTCTTTTTTTAAAGAGGGGGTGAATGTGGTGACCCACTCTAATTACATGTGTATGCCTGGACACACCCATGCTGCACCTGGCCCGAGACTCCTCCCTTTCTACCTGAGACTCCTTCCTTTCAACCTGAGCGAGGTATAAAGGTGATGGTTCCTCCTCCTCGCCTCAGTCTGGGCCAGGTTAGCTACAAGGGTGTGCTCCTGTTCTTTGCGAATAAAAGCCTGTTATTTCACTCACTCACTGGAGTCCTCGTATCGTGATTGATAGTGCATCACCTTTATTGATTAACACCGATCTTAAAGGAAAGTATTTTCCAATACAAACCAAGTAGAAAGAGTTTAGAGTACAAAGGCCAGGATTTTCTCTGATATCAACAAAGACCGATGTCAGGCGGGAAAAGCAGCATTGAAGCCGTTGACGACAATGGCGGCTTTCTCTGCCATATAGTGCAGCACAGAAAAAACAGTATCACTGGTGGGGCAACCTCTGATTCGCCCATTCTGCCAGCAACTTAGGCACAAATGATTGGTGCGCCATTCTTAAAGACTGCTCCAGTGTAGAAAGAGCAAACTTGAAACTCCCTTAGCATCTCCCAGCACCATGGAGGCACTCCCTGCTGGCAGTACAAGTGGGCAGTTCCCAGGCACTTCTGGGGGGAGGGAGTGGGAGGGGTGGGGGGAGTTCCTGAGAAGTACCCAGGCAAGACCCTCTTCTCCCCTGTGTGCTGCACTCACCTGAGCTCCCTGGGAGGTCTGCTTGCCGTGTGCATGCCTGCAGATACCAGTCGTGATTCACACCATTCTGCCGTCATGCCACTGTGGATGTATTTTCTGATGGCGCGGGGAAGGGGATGATTCCCGTGAAGGGGTCTGATAATTATATGGTAATTTATTATAATGATGTTCCTGGCTTTGAGCATTGGGAAATGCACCCCTTCACTTATGGGGGGAGGGAACAATTATGTCATACGTTTACACCGATGTAAAACACGACTTTGCAGTTCTCGTAATAGTTTCCGATCTCATCTCCAAACCTGCCAGATGCGAATGGGAGCAGAAATTCACGACCAATGTACTTTCTTTGCTTCTTGTGATCCATCTTGTTTACGCAACAGTCAACTGTCCTGATTTTCTGAAAATGACAAATCTAGAATAGAGCTGACCCTGACTCACCTGTACTCATATTGCAGGTAGTTAGCTATGCTGAATTCTCCAATGGGAGACTGCTAACCTAATTTGAATGAGCTACTGTCATAGGGTTTCATGCTGAAATGTTGCAGGATTTGTTGTTCGCTAAAAGCTATATTAATCACTTGTGAATTGATACCAGTTTAATGGCTTTTAAGCATTATACTGTTTCATTATGTTACTGTGATTTCTTACTTTTATGGGTCAGAAATTGGATCTCGTTAAATCTATTTTACTCACATAACTGGGAACAACAAGCACAATGTTTGGGACCAACACTCTTGCTCCAGGAACACCCTAAACTGAATCAGTCTATTTTTCCAGTGTTCTTAATGGTCGAGCGATCTAAACTGTTTTCAGGTCCCTTACACAATTTGATCTGTGATAAGCAGGAAAGGCACTTCTTTAAAATGTTGCTGTGAGAGCAACAGGAATAAAAACTCTCCCAATTCCATTAGTATTTGTGAATGCTCCCATACTGTTGCCACAACCATATCCTTCATCCAATGTCCATGACTTTCTTTTGAGCTACTGCAATGCTGCAAGGAGTTTAATATGAATGCAAGCAAAATGGACAAGCTGCATATGGAGATGTGATAGCTGCTCCCAAAATGAAGAAACTGAAGTCCAATTGAAGTCCTCAATTTAATTTTGGGTGGCATTCGGCTTCTGGTAGGGACATCTACTCAATGAGAGGCTATTAGTTATTGTCTCTAAGATGGTCCATGAGAAATTTCTACCCCGTGCCTATATATTACTTTATAAAACCAAGAATGTAGGAACAGGAATGCGCCATTGAGCCTCTTTTTTGTCTCATACCTCCCAACCAAATACTGATCCATTATCACAAGGTTACCTCCAACTCCGTGCTCTCATTTTTGCTATTAATCTCTTTGCACAGAGCATTATTGAATGTCTTACATACAGGCAACATCCATTGACGTTTCCCTGTCCAACATACTAGCAACATCCTCAAAATTTTCAACCAGGTCAGTCAACCATGACCTATATTGGACTACACTGAAACACAGAGATGATTCTTAATTTCTTCACAAGAAGTGCTCGACCCGAACAGGCGCCGGAGTGTGGCAACTAGGGAAATTTCACAGTAACTTCATTGCAGTGTTAATGTAAGCCTTATTTGTGACCAATAAATAAACTCTAAACTTACTATAGACAGCCATATTAGTCCCCCTGCCACTTTGAAATTACTGTTGGTTTATGACTTTCTGTACCTGTTATAGTTTAATTATCTCTGTCAAGCAGCAAGTGTCCTTATGCTCGGTATCTCATCTTAAAACCATAATACTGTGGGAAACAGATTCTGTTTCAAAAACTGGTACAACAGACTAGTAAAAACTGACAGAACACCAGACAGCTATTCAATGTTGAACAGGGCAGGGCACATTTTTAACTTCTGCACTTAAATATTCAATCATCAGATGCAAAATTGGGTGAGTTCTGTCACAGATGTGAGATTTTCTTCATCTGACATTCCTCTATGTATGCCACTCACCCAATTATTTAACATACAGCGCAAAAGAGGAACATCATTATTAAATGTGCTAAGTGGCTGTTAGCAGTTTAAGCACCTTCATTTACTTAAATTTTCAAGCACATTTACTACACAGAACATCAATGGTACTCATTGTCTTTACACAATGAATGCACAGTTTTGGTCTCCTTATTTAGAGAAGGATATAAATGCATTGGAGGTGGTTCAGAGGAATGCTAGTTTAATACCTGAAATGAGCAAGTTTTTATTATGAGGAATGATTGGACAAATTGGACTTGTTTCTCCTCGAGTTTAGAATAGTATGGGGTGACTTGACTTAAGTATATAAGATCCGAAGCAGTCTTGACAAGGTGGACATAGAAAGGACTTGTCCTCTTGTCAGTTTGAGTCCAGAACTAAAGGACACTGTATTAAAATTAGGAGTCATCCTTTTAGAATAGAGATGAGGGTTTTTTTTTTCTCTTTCAAAGGGGTGTATGACTTTGGAAGTCTCTGCATATATTTACTATAGATTGGCTAGCAAATTTCAACCCATGTATGCGTTCAGATTGAGGAGGGCACAATTGAATTTGGTAAACCCAACATAATCTGAATGATTGCATCATTGCCTGTGCAGCTCCCATACATTTCTTCTCCTCTAATGCCTAATTTTTAAAAATACTTCTCCAATTCAATCAAATCAAGTCCAATTCAGAGTCTCAACAAGATGAGACATTTCCGATCCAAGCTGACAAGACAGGGTCTGCAACCCCTGTCTTGGGCCTGATCTACATGAGCCAAGCTGATTGGAGTAGGCGCAGGTCTTCCTCCAAGGCTTGATCTCATTTGCATCTTAGCCAAAAGGCCGAGATGCCGCTTTTAAAAATTGCTTCATATGAAAATGAAGCTTAAATGTAACCTAATGACCTCAACCAAGTGTAGCATCCTATCCATACTACACTTGATCTTAGCCGGCACTGTTGTCAGGTCAGCAACAAACCACAAAGTCCAGCCAGCCTTACCTTCTTAAAGGCGTGCTCCCTATTTAAGGGAAGCTGTGCTGCTGAAGTAAAGTTGCTGCTCCTGCAAAGGAAAATATTTCAGGAAGTAGAATAGTACAACATACAAGGGACTGTATTCCAAGGTTTAATGGCATCATCCTCAATGCTCTGGTGATCAAGGTCCTGAAAGGAGGCCGCAGACCAAATTTTTGTGGAATCAGGGAGACTCTGCGGAGATTTTAAAATGGCAGGCAGGATCCCGCTACAGTAGTCCCACTGCCATTTCAAACAGATCCCACTTTTTGCTGCTAGGAGAAAGAGAGTAGGATATGATCACATAGGAGGGAAACTTGAACTCAGCAGGGCCAGTTGAACTTAATGCTGAGTTCAAACGCATTTTGGATGTTACAAGAGTCTTAATCCACAATGTGGGAACCACAAGCTGATGTACCATCTATTCGAGCGGTTAAAATAGTTATTAACTGACATTTTCTGAATGGGTTGTATAGTATGAATGCTTGGATACATGTCAAAGGTTATAATTATCTGAGCACAAGGTTCTGAATCTACAGTTTGATTGACAAGATAAAGAAGCTATGCAGGGATGAGGCGAAGAATAAAAGGTTTAAAAAAAACACAAGGACTTCTAAAGAAATTAAATGGGCAATTGAGGGAAATAAACTTGCATGATTTTAGGAATTGTGTGGTAGAATGGGACTGACTGGATTGCTCTAAAGAGAGCTGGCATGGACTTGATGAACTGACATAGCTTTCTCTGTGCCATAATGATTGGTAGATTCATGTTGGGATGGGAAAGTTAAGTATAAGCAAAGCCTCATAGATCATACATAGATTGTCCACTTACATGGTCCAGGATGCCTTGACCCCACCTTCTCCAGTGTTTCCTTCTCAACCTCCCTCCCTCCCTTCCTACTCAAAGAACAACGAACAAAGAACAAAGAAAATTACAGCACAGGAACAGGCCCTTCGGCCCTCCAAGCCTGCACCGACCATGCTGCCCGACTGAACTAAATCCCCTACCCTTCCGGGGACCATATCCCTCTATTCCCATCCTATTCATGTATTTGTCAAGATGCCCCTTAAAAGTCACTACCTTATCTGCTTCCACTACCTCCCCTGGCAACGAGTTCCAGGCACCCACTACTCTCTGTGTAAAAAACCTGTCTCGTACATCTCCTTTAAACCTTCCCCTCGCATCTTAAACCTGTGCCCCCTAGTAATTGACTCTTCCATAGAGCCTCTCTTCCCTGTCTGCTGCAGACCAGGCGGCAGTGTAAAAATTATCCCCACACTTGGGTCACAAAGCCCTCTGTACTATTTGACTGTATTCATGAAACTGCCTAAAATCACCTCCAAGATCCCAGCACCAAAAATTCACCATTGTGCCTAAGCAGAAGTTACTCATAAGTGTGTTGCCTGTAACTTGTGAAGCAACCCTTGAATTTGCGTGGGTTCAAGTAGCAACCACTGTCAGGATCTTTGGCGAGTGATGCATACATCTGTGGCCTAGACCTGTGTTGCCCAAAGTTGGAATCTAGCCATCACATCAACCAGCGTGTGATATCAGGATTGCATGATTCATTCATAGTCATACATACATGAGCCACCCTCCTCCAACAATACCCTTCAAGCTGTGCAGAAAGCTGCTAAGGGCACATTGCAGCCCTGGAAAATGGTGGTAGGCCTCCATAGCACCACTCAAGGCCATGCTACGTGAACAAATTCTAGCCTTGTGTGTCTGGTCCAGTCCTGGTGATTCGACAAAGCATTTCTCTCTGAACCACCTGCAGGCCACTGTAGGCTACAGGACAATAGGGAAAAGCAACTCAAACTGATCCGATTTAGATATGCAAATATTATTCAATGTACTTGAAATAAATATCATAGTGTTGTGTAATTCATATCTGAGGCTTTGGAAAATAACAAACTTAATCTAATGAGAACATGCATTAATTGCTAGTTCTCTTCTGGGCCAATTAACATTTATTCCAATGGAATTTAGTTAAAATAATCATGTCGAAGAGCGAGCTCAACACAGAATAAATAAAAAGTGGTTCCCAGCAAACACTAGGGTGTAAAAATGTAGGTTATCTCATATTTCAGGCACAAATTTTCTCCTGGGAGTGAAAGGAACAATTTCACGACCAGGAATCTGAAATAGAGTTCGGGTAAAGGGAGTTTGTGTTTCTCAGAGGGGACAAAACCTATTAACTGCACAGCTGGTTTTGTCTGTTGCTAATATACTTCATGGAAACTGCCGATGGTTGTTCATTTCAAATCTGCAAAATTGAACAGAAGAATCCTATTCAAGAATGAATGCTTCTGGCCAGACTATGCAGTCCAAAATTATGAATGCATATAAAATGGCATTAGAAATAAACACCGAATCTCAAGCAACAATTTAAATGGTCTAATTTAAATGTATTTAGAGGATCTGAACTTTCTCTGTTTCTGTTCAGTTTTAATTTAAATGTGATGTATACATTTTTCAAAAGTAGAAACACATGCAACATTACCATGCAAACTGACTACAAAAAGTAAGTGATTATTATATCATATTGTTTATTTTACATTTGCACATAAAATGTTATCAGCAAAGGTAATGGCACTGGGTAAATGAGGCTGCATGTAGGATCACACTGCACTCAACTATATATTCAAAAACACTGCAAATGCTGGAAATACTTTGCAGGTCCATCTGAAATTTGGAAAGAGAAAGAGCAGGTTAATGCTGTGCATGTTGCTGTCTGCAACATAGGTTTGATATCCAGCTTCTTGTCATTATTGTTCATGATACTATTGTAGTCTGCAGAGTAATCCTAGGTTTTTCCGAAGAGATGGCATGCAACAGCCAAAAGTAATGCTCATGCATAGCCATTAAAGGACTGGAAGCATTCATTCATAGAATCCATAGAATCCCTAAAGTGCAGGAGGCCATTTGGCCCATTTAGTCTGCTCTGACCACAATCCCACTCAGGCCCTATACCCTGCTAATCCCCCTGACACTAAGGTCAATTTAGCATGGCCAATCAACTTAACCCGCACATCTTCGGACTGGAGCACCCGGAGGAAACCCACATAGACACGGGGAGAACATGCGAACTCCAAACAGAGAGTGACCCGAGGCCGGAATTGAACCCAGGTCCCTGGCGCTGTGAGGCAGTAGTGCCAACCACTGTGCCATTGTGCCGTAGTTTTATATCAATCAAGGTGTTATAAACAAAATCATGGAGAAAGCAAAATCAGGAGGCTATTTTCATCTCCTTTACAAATCAGGCAAATATTGGATGGAACCTGTACTGTGACTGAATAATTCAGGACAGAGCTCTATGATATTTTAATGGTAGAGACTTATTTACATGAATTCGGTAGGTGACAGGGCAAACCATATTCCCTATAGAAAGTGTGTGAATCTGGAAAGGTGGTTAATTGTGAAGAACCAGCAGCAGCACCTTCAGATCAGAGGTCAAAGCAATGATACATACGTCTTGATGAGGTGGCACAATTTTTGGAGCATCTTCATTAGCAAGGCCATTAATTGTGGGCTTCTTCATGCTTCAAAACATAAACCACCATTAATCGAAAAGTGTGCCAAACCTGCCTCCAGTTTTCTATGACTGCAGTGAGGAGCCCGTCAACATACATTCAAAATATCTCCCAGTTCGAACAACAAACGATTAATTGGTTTGCAAAGGAACTGGCCGATCTGACCCCCAAACTGCCCTCATTGAAAATGGCTGGGTTGGGATGGTTGTGGGAAACCAGCCTGGAAGCCTGCATGCCTGACTGCGATCTCAGTACCAGCCCACTTAAAACTCCAGCCCCTCTTCTTGACATTTAATGTACATTGCCTATAAAAAATAAGAAATAAATATGACATGCAAAGAGTGAAATAAAATAAAAATGTTTTTTAATGGCATAATATTTGTATAAACTATATGAACTTTTGAGTGGAAAATATTTGAGTGAATAACATTTTGTGTTAAAAATGATTATCTACTCCCACCACTGTAAGCAACATTGTCTTTATATCTTATGATCATATCTAATCAACTAGAAATTAAAATCTTTAATTTCTAATTTACTAATAAGGTATTGCCAACTTCACAAAGATCTGTTAATCCTTTTAAAGACTGGCTCTAAGTAATCAATTTGTCCTTGACGATGTTATCGACGACTGAATCAATTTTATTTTAAAGCTGTAGTAACTCCTTTTAAATTATCCTTTTCCTCCATTTCAAGCAATAATCAATCATTCAACAAATTTACAACAGATTCCCTCAAATAATATGGCCAATACTCAGAGTTGTTGGTTGATGCTCTTTGCATTTCTGAATTTGACAAGAATGTCAGTTTCTGATAGGGAATACTGCAGGCAGCCTCAGTCTATCTTTAGATTATTGTTCATATAGCTCCATCTATTACTGTGATCAGGAAGGGTTGTCGCATTTCAATGTCATTCATGTGCGTGCGTAACAATAGTTGGATATTTTTGTTGCAGGAATTTATTTCCAGCTGTCTCTCTGGAAATTTGAAATCCTCACTAATGAATAAAGTATATTATGTTCTTCTATTTGTTCCTTTGTAATTGTATTTGAGTCCAGAATTGTAATGCTAAGAGATTTGTAATAAGCATGTTCCCAGGATTGAAAAATTAATGTAAACATTGAAATGTGTTTGAGATGCAAAAAAGGATATTCTGATAACTTGAAAATGCCAGGATGACACTGGAGTAAGCAGGAGTATGGGGGATGTGGAAGAGGAGCGTGGGAGAAGCAAAAAATTTAGGAACAGAGTGGAGCAAGGGTGCAACTTCCATATTTACAGGGCTCCATCCAACTAAAGGAGTGAGGAGGCACTTAAAAGAGGGATTGAAATAGTGCAACAGAATACAAAAATAAGACAGCTAACTTCTTTGAGACTGATATGGAGCTGCCGCTGGCTCAAATTAGAGAAAGGAGCTACATAATTGCTGAAGTACTAGGGAAAGACCTATCATATTCAGCATCATTAGACCATAAGACATAGGAGCGGAAGTAAGGCCATTCGGCCCATCGAGTCCACTCCACCATTCAATCATGGTTGATTTCAACTCCATTTACCCGCTCTCTCCCCATAGCCCTTAATTCCTCGAGAAATCAAGAATTTATCAATTTCTGTCTTGAAGACGCTCAACGTCTCGGCCTCCACAGCCCTCTGTGGCAATGAATTCCACAGACCCACCACTCTCTGGCTGAAGAAATTTCTCCTCATCTCTGTTCTCAAGTGACTCCCTTTTATTCTAAGGCTGTGCCCCCGCGTCCTAGTCTCCCCTGTTAATGGAAACAACTTCCCTACGTCCATCCTATCTAAGCCGTTCATTATCTTGTAAGTTTCTATCAGATCTCCCCTCAACCTCCTAAACTCCAATGAATATAATCCCACGATCCTCAGACGTTCATCGTATGTCAGGCCTACCATTCCTGGGATCATCCGTGTGAATCTCCGCTGGACCCACTCCAGTGCCAGTATGTCCTTCCTGAGGTGTGGGGCCCAAAATTGCTCACAGTACTCCAAATGGGGCCTAACCAGTGCTTTATAAAGCCTCAGAAGTACATCCCTGCTTTTGTATTCCAAGCCTCTTGAGATAAATGACAACATTACATTTGCTTTCTTAATTACGGACTCAACCTGCAAGTTTACCTTTAGAGAATCCTGGACTAGGACTCGCACTTGCCCACGTTGAATTTCATCAGCCACTTCTTGGACCACTCTCCTAAACTGTCTAGATCTTTCTGCAGCCTCCCCACCTCCTCAATACTACCTGCCCCTCCACCTATCTTTGTATCATCGGCAAACTTGGCCAGAATGCTCCCAGTCCCGTCATCCAGATCGTTAATATATAAAGAGAACAGCTGTGGCCCCAACACTGAACCCTGCGGGACACCACTTGTCACCGTTTGCCATTCTGAGAAAGAACCTTTTATCCCAACTCTCTGCCTTCTGTCTGACAGCCAATCGTCAATCCATGTTAGTACCTTGCCTCGAATATCATGGGCCCTTATTTTACTCAGCAGTCTCCCGTGAGGCACCTTGTCAAAGGCCTTTTGGAAGTCAAGATAGATAACATCCATTGGCTCTCCTTGGTCTAACCTGTTTGTTATCTCTTCAAAGAACTCTAACAGGTTTGTCAGGCACGACCTCCCCTTACTAAATCCATGCTGACTTGTCTTAATCCGACCCTGCACTTCCAAGAATTTAGAAATCTCATCCTTAACGATGGATTCTAGAATTTTGCCAACAACTGAGGTTAGGCTAATTGGCCTATAATTTTCCATCTTTTTTCTTGTTCCCTTCTTGAACAGTGGGGTTACAACAGCGATTTTCCAATCCTCTGGGACTTTCCCTGACTCCAGTGACTTTTGAAAGATCATAACTAACGCCTCCACTATTTCTTCAGCTATCTCCTTTAGAACTCTAGGATGTAGCCCATCTGGGCCCGGAGATTTATCAATTTTCAGACCTTTTAGTTTCTCTAGCACTTTCTCCTTTGTGATGGCAACCATATTCAACTCTGCCCCTGACTTTCCTGAATTGTTGGGATATTACTCATGTCTTCTACTGTGAAGACTGACGCAAAGTACTTATTAAGTTCCTCAGCTATTTCCTTGTCTCCCATCACTAGATTACCAGCGTCATTTTGGAGCGGCCCAATGTCTACTTTTGCCTCCCGTTTGTTTTTAATGTATTTAAAGAAACTTTTACTATCATTCCTAATGTTACTGGCTAGCCTACCTTCATATTTGATCCTCTCCTTCATTATTTCTCTCTTTGTTATCCTCTGTTTGTTTTTATAGCCTTCCCAATCTTCTGACTTCCCACTACTCTATGCCACATTATAGGCTCTCTCTTTTGCCTTGATGCATTCCCTGACTTCCTTTGTCAGCCATGGCTGCCTAATCCCCCCTCTGATAACCTTTCTTTTGGTTGGGATGAACCTCTGCACTGTGTCCTCAATTACTCCCAGAAACTCCTGCCATTGCTGTTCTACTGTCTTTCCCACCAGGCTCTGCTTCCAGTCGATTTTTGTCAGTTCCTCCCTCATGCGCCTGTAATTACCTTTATTTAACTGTAGAACCTTCACATCTGATTCTGCCTTCCTTCTTTCAAATTGCAGACTGAATTCTACCATATTATGATCACTGCTTCCTAAGTGTTCCCTTACTTTAAGATCTTTTATCACGTCTGGCTCATTACATAACACTAAGTCCAGAATAGCCTGTTCCCTCGTGGGCTCCATCACAAGCTGTTCCAAAAAGCCATCCTGTAAACATTCAATTAATTCCCTTTCTTTGGGTCCACTGGCAACATTATTTACCCAGTTCACCTGCATATTGAAATCCCCCATGATCACTGTGACCTTTATTAGTCTTGTGGAAAAAGGTTGTGCCTGTAGGATCTCTACAAATTTGAAAATAACTTTTGAAGGGCGGCACGGTGGCACAGTGGTTAGCAGCTCACAGCTCCAGGGAGGACCCGGGTTCGATTCCCGGCTTGGGTCACTGTCTGTGTGGGTTTCCTCCAGGTGTTCCGGTTTCCTCCCACAGTCCAAAGATGTGCGGGTTAGGTTGATTAGCCATGCTAAATTGCCCTTCAGTATTCCAGGATGTGCAGGTTAGAGGGATTAGTGCAGTAAATATGTGGGGTTACGGGGATAGGGCCTGGGTGGGATTGTTGTCGGTGCAGACTCGATGGGCCGAATGGCCTCCTTCTGCACTGCAGGGATTCTATGATTCTAACTTTAATTGATCTTCCTAGGTTCAGCAAAGTGTGTTTTCAGTTTGCCAGCAGCAAATTCCTGGTAAACACTCTGAATAGCACCTAACTGGTGTCTTAAATATACAGGTCTGCATTCATACCCACCCCTGGGAAATGTCTCTGGGAGTGATAATGCCTCGGGGAGCTGTCCCAGTGTCAACCCCAGGCCAAGAAAATTCTGCCACAAGACTCTGTGGCCCCTTCTTGGGGGAGCACTCCTGTTCCTCCTGGCTAAGGAGCATTCCACAGAGAAGTGACTTCTTAAAACTTATCTCAGCCTCTTCTGGTCGCTCCATGGCTCCCATCATGATTCCGTCAACAGGTTTGGACCTGTATCAGACACTGATGCACGTCAATCGAGCACAAGACACAAGGCTTCGGTAACTGAAGGCTTTTATTGCCTAACAATGGAACTATTAGAACATAAGTACACCACTCCAGACTGACGAGGTCCCGCCCGAGCAGGGGGTCTTATACCTCTCCCAGGAGGCGGGGCCCGACTGGGATGTACCACAACAGCAACAACCACAGGTGTATTAATCCCACAGTGTAAACACCCTAGCCCAACAACAACATTAGAACAATCCCACAGTGTGAACACCCTAGCCCAACAACAACATTAGAACAACCCCACAGTGGGAACCAACGATGGTTCACCACAGGCACCCAAGTCAAAAAGTCAAAATCCTGTTGCATTGTCAAAAGTTCAATCAAATACATTTTCAATGTATATGAGGTCCCAACCTGCCCCAGACAGATGCTCTAGCATTGATGAATTCCATTAAGCAAAGCTGCTGGTGGGATGGGGCAGAACATATCAAAAATATATATACACATATAAATTCAAACTTTTATTACTTTGGTTTTGAAAAAAAAAATGGCTAAAAGTTGCTTTTTATCAATTGACATATCTGTTAAATAAATATTGGAAATAATTGCCCTTACTATTAGTTGTATGTTACTTCACCTGAAATGTATGTTTTGCTGACGTGAGACTCTGTTCAAAGTAGCCTGCATTTAGATGTACATAAACATGAGCTTTTGAATACCAATAAATAGCTTTTATACCAAAAATCTTGCAGAAGATTTTTAAAAATACTATCAGCAAGCAGAGTACATAAATACATTTAGAATTGAAGTGGATAGTTGGTTAAAAAAGAGATACTAAAGAGAATGAAAATAAAGAAATTGGATTTTAAAAAAATGTTTCTTGAAAGAAATTGCCAGTGCAGTCTTTGTAGATCAAATGGCCTTTTTGCTGAGGCAAAATATTCTGATCTGATGAAAGAGTGTTGTGAAAATGCTTGAATTATAACAGGTAAATATCTACAACTGCTCTTCATGATCAGCCATCGACAGTCAGGCTCATATTCTAACGAGCAATATCATTGTCTTTTTGAGCAACTACACCAGTAAAACAAAGCTGACAAAAGTACACATTTCCAGAAATAAACCCTTAATCAGCATGAATGTTTCAGAAATTTAATCGAGGTTTACAGAAGAATTGCAAAAATATTTCATTTTTGTTCTATTGGTCATTAAAAATAGATTTTTAAATTCTTAAACTATCGGAGGCATCTCAAGCTGCATTGGAAGGAATTATTTCAACAATCTGAATATATGTGAAGCCTCAGCACAATTCTTGCTAATGATATTATGCTGCTTCAGTAGCTCTCTGTAGAAGATGATGAAAGAATTATTTCCTAACTGAACATTGGGCTTTGTTATAGTTCTCTTCCCTTAAGGTCTGCACGTGATCTTATTTAAACCTGTGCCACATACCATTTCAAAGATATGTTAAAATTTGTAGCTTGCTGAAAGATACCATTTGAACAAATGTATTTTAAACAGCCTACCCCAAGGAATTTAATAGTATCCTCCCTCATGTTTATGTGCTGCCAGACATTGAGTCAAAATAGTGCTTTCCCTGTCTTGATTAAGGGCATTGACAGATGGGCCAGATTATCCCCTCTGTAAACACAAACTAAAGAGAGACCAAGCTGAATTTGGCACAAACTGAATTCATCATCTTTGATTAAGTAACAATGTATGCTTTCCAGGGATATATAAATATTCTCATTTCAATGATGTTAAGTGAGAGTCACAGGATTCAAAACTGTTTGTCAAAGATTGTTGCAGAGTTATAATGATCAATAAAAGTGTGGGCTCGTATGTGAGATCCAGGACTATGAAACTAGTCATTGCTTCAAAGATGGATGATTTTTTAAAGCCTTGAGAGCCATTGAGCCATTTATTTTGTAATCTATGAGGGAATGAGATGCTGAAGCTGCCATTTTTTTATATCTACCACATGTATTTTCTCTAGAGAGCTCATAACTGAAAAGCCAACACATTCCACCAGTGCTTAAAGTGAAATTTATCTGCATCAGCAGATAAAACCTAAAGCTGCCTTTGATATAAGGTATCCTCTTTAAGGATGCAACACAGGGATCAGACAAGATTATGGGCTTTAATTTTAATCAATAAAGCTTGGCACTGATATTCCCAGGGATGGGCCTCATTTTCAGTAACTTGAATAAAATGTATTTATGCATCACCCCAAAGACAAATGCAGCAAATTCTGATTGAAAAATTCTTGCATAGTTTGCCAGCTGCTGATCAGGCTACTGCCTCCTAGGGTGCACAGACACAGCTGTCAAAAGCCAAAGCAGAATACACATTGTATTCTGGTGATGTATTACAGTGTGAGTGACTGGTGGTGTTTCAACAAAGGTTGACAAGGTAACATAACAGTAATATTATCAGTGTAATTTGTGGGTGTCTATGATCTTTCTATTTTTCTTGCTGAAACATTTGGTACATGTTTAAATGACTTAAAAACCACCACTCCAAATATATCTAATTGAAATGTTTCATTATACCCTTGACATTTTTATACTAACATCTGAATAGTTGATGAATGTGCCTAAAAAATTTATTGGCGGCAAGATGCAGCTCCATAATACCAATATCCAGGGCATTGCATGAGTATGCTGAAAGTATATAGAATATACTGATTGTGATGGCATTCAGCATCTTGTGTTGATTTGACCCTAGATCTGCCATTTTGTACCTTGCGTTGATGCCATATCTTAAATACTCGCAGCTGAACATGTATTCAACAACATGAAGAGTTCCCACGAGCACTCCCTAAAGGAATCCTCAATTACTTACTCAATGCTTTCTACTGGCTATGTTTGAATTTGTGGAAGTGCTGGACATTAGAAACAATTATTTACAGTTGGTGAAGTCTTTAGGAAATACTATACATGGGAAGGCATTGCTTGTGACTGAAACTGCTTTGAGAACACTACTTGCTCCCAGTGATGAGCGGCTTACAGTAACACTCGGGCTAAAGCATGAGAAGAAGATAGTGCAGAGACAGCAAAGAAGACAATCTGCTTACAAACGCTGAAGAGGATAGGGAGAACGGCTCCAAGCAGGAGACATAACTGTGGTGAACCACAGATGGTTACCACTATGGGTACTGAACCATAGATGGTTAGCACTATGGGTACTTGTACATATGTTACTGTTGTTACTGTTGGGGTTAGGGTTGGGGTGTTCTACCTGTTGGTATTGTTCTGTGTTACACTCCGGTTGGCTCCGCCTACCTGTAGGAGTATAAAGGTCACTGCACTGTCTAGTGACCCTTTAGTCTGGGATTGTATTGTTAAGCAGTATGCTCCATTCTTGTTACTAATAAAAGCCTTTATTTCCCGGGTACGATCCAGCCTCCCGAGTGAATTAATCGCGCATCAATTTTATTAGTAACAATTTTTGGATGAAAAAAAAACCATGGAGCAAATGTTAAAACCCGATCGGCTAACCTTAGATCCGCGTGCAGCTGGAGCGTCGAACACTTTCGACCATTGGTTGAAGTGTTTCCGAGATTATATCGACGCCTCAATAGCCATTCAAAACGACACCGATAGACTGCGGGTCCTCCACGCAAGGGTAAGCGACACTGTGTATGCAACAATCCGCGATGCCCAAGACTACAAAGGGGCCATCGAACTACTTAAGAAACTGTACAACAAACCGCCAAACGAGATTCATGCTCGGCACCTACGAGCCACTCGACGGCGGCAGCCCGGTGAAACGACAGGACAGTACCTGCGCGAACTTCAGCAGCTAGCCAGAGCCTGCAATTGCAAGCCAGTGTCGGCGACCCAGTATACTAACGATTTGATCCGAGATGCGTTCGTGGCGGGAATCGGCTCATCCTATATTCGCCTGCGGCTGCTAGAGCAAGGTAACTTAGACCTAGCTAAGACGGTGGAATTGGCTGATGCGATGGAAACGGCCTCCAGAAGTCTTGAAACTTACCCCACCGACCACGTGGGAACATCGTGGCAAGTACAGCCACCGACTCAACTCTACCCAGCGGCTCCTGTGGAACTGCGCGATTGTGCTTTCAACCTCGGATCTGACGGCGGCGGCAGCTCCAGGTGGCCCGCGGTACTATTTCTGTGGATTGGCAAAGCACCCTCGTCAGCGATGTCCGGCCAGAACGGTATTTTGCTCCGCGTGTGGGAAGAAAGGGCACAATGCTAAAGTGTGCCGAACTAAACCACCTTCGAAGCCAAGCAGTGCGGCGTGTGACTCTCCAGGAACTGTCTCCTCGTCTCCGGCTTCGTCGAGGTCTTCTACCACGTGCGATTCACGAGCGCCACCATTCCTGAGGACGACGACGCAAGACACGTGCGACCTGCGAGTGCCGCCACTTTCAACGCCATCGACCATGGGCGCAGCCATTTTGGTCGACACCAACCACAGACGACCAGCAGGGGTCATCATCATCGACCATCTCGGCTGCCTGCAGTTGCACTCAAGATTCAATGGTGGTGTCAATCATCCTGGACCAGGCCAAGCCTCACAGACTCGACAAGTCCATAATGGACATAGAGGTAAACGGACGCCTGATACATTGTCTGTTTGACAGCGGGAGCACGGAGAGTTTCATTCATCCAGACACCGTGAAACAGTGCGGTCTCCGAGTACAGACTGTCAGACAGACAATTTCTATGGCGTCGAGGTCCCGATCTGTTACCGTTCTTGGGAGCTGCGTGGTAAACCTAACGGTGCGGGGCACAGTTTATGAGAACTTCAGGCTCCTCGTGTTACCGCACCTTTGCGCTCCAATACTCCTGGGACTAGACTTTATGGTCCACCTGAGGAGTGTGACCCTGCAGTACGATGGGCCACTCCCTCCATTTTCAGTGGGAGAACCTCCAAATTGCCCAGCGCGCTCCACGTGCAGTCTCTCGACACTCAGAATCACCCCACCATCTTTATTTGAGAATCTCGTGCCAGGCTGTAAGCCCATCGCAACTAAGAGCAGGCGTTACAGCGCTGAGGATCGGATCTTTATTCGATCTGAGGTTCAGCGGCTCCTCAGGGAAGGGATCATTCAACCTAGCACTAGCCCATGGAGAGCACAAGTCGTGGTGGTTAAAACTGGAGACAAGCCCCGGATGGTCATAGACTATAGTCAGACCATTAATAGGTACACGCAGCTGGACGCGTACCCTCTCAGGCGCATATCTGACATGGTCAACCAGATTGCGCTGTACCGGGTGTTCTCCACCATTGACTTGAAGTCAGCCTATCACCAGCTCCCCATTCGCCCAGAGGACCGAAAATATACGGCCTTTGAGGCGGATGGTCATCTCAACCACTTCTTAAGGGTCCCCTTTGGCGTCACGAATGGGGTCTCGGTCTTCCAGCGTGCAATGGACCGAATGGTGGACCAAAACGGGCTACGGCTACCTTCCCGTACCTGGACAACGTCACTATCTGCGGCCATGACCAGCAGGACCACGATGCCAACCTCCTAAAGTTCTTACGCACTGCGTCTCGCCTGAATCTGACCTATAACAGAGAGAAGTGTGTATTCAGCAAGCGCCGCCTAGCAATTCTCGGATACGTGGTGGAAAACAGGGTCCTTGGCCCTGATCCAGACCGTATGCGTCCCCTCCTTGAACTTCCCCTACCCACTAGCATCAAAGCACTGAGAAGATGCTTAGGCTTCTTTTTGTATTACGCACAGTGGGTTCCCAATTATGCGGACAAAGCCCATCCGCTCATAAAGTCTACCTCTTTTCCCCTGGCAGCAGAGGCTTGCTTAGCCTTTGAAGGGATAAAAGCTGACATCGCGAAAGCCACGATGCACGCTGTCGATGAGTCCATCCCCTTCCAGGTGGAGAGTGATGCATCTGATTTCGCCCTGGCCGCCACACTTAACCAGGCGGGCAGGCTCGTCGCCTTTTTCTCTCACACCCTCCAAGGCCCTGAAATTCGGCACTCCACTGTGGAAAAAGAGGCTCAGGCCATTGTGGAGGCCGTCCGGCATTGGCGCCATTACTTGGCTGGAAAACAATTCACCCTGCTCACGGACCAGCGGTCCGTGGCGTTCATGTTCAACAACACGTTAAGGGGTAAGATCAAAAATGATAAAACCTTGAGGTGGAGAATCGAACTCTCCACCTACAACTATGATATCATGTACCGTCCGGGGAAGCTCAATGAACCCTCAGATGCCCTGTCGCGTGGAACATGTGCCAGTGTGCAGGAGGACCGGCTACAGGCCCTCCACAATGATCTCTGCCATCCAGGGATAACTCAGCTCTTCCATTTTGTAAAGGCCCGGAATCTACCCTACTCCGTAGAGGATGTCAGGTCGATAACCAGAAGCTGCCAGGTATGTGCTGAATGCAAGCCGCACATCTACCAACCTGACAGGGCACACCTCATTAAAGCCACTCGCCCTTTTGAAAGACTGAGCGTTGATTTCAAGGGCCCCCTTCCTTCGACAGATCGGAATGGGTACTTCCTCAACGTGGTTGACGAGTACTCCCGATTCCCTTTTGCCATTCCCTGTTCAGACATGACCGCTGCCACGGTATCAAAGCATTGCGGGATCTTTTAACCCTGTTTGGTTACCCCAGTTATATCCACAGAGATAGGGGTTCGTCGTTTATGAGTGACGACTTGAGGCAATACCTGCTCTCAAAAGGGATTGCCTCAAGTAGGACTACGAGTTACAACCCCAGGGGTAACGGGCAGGTCGAAAGAGAAAACGCTACAGTCTGGAAGGCTGTCTTACTGGCGTTAAGGTCTAGGGGTCTTCCAGTCTCCCATTGGCAAGAGGTACTTTCTGATGCGCTCCATTCAATCCGGTCCCTCCTGTGTACGGCAACCAACGCTACCCCACATGAGCGGATGTTTACCTTCCCTAGGAAGTCTTCCTCTGGGACCTCACTGCCGTCTTGGTTGATGTACTCAGGACCTGTCCTCCTGCGGCGGCATGTTAGGACCCGCAAGTCCGACCCTTTGGTTGAACAGGTCCATCTCCTCCACGCCAACCCTCAATATGCCTATGTAGCATATCCTGACGGGCGAGCGGACACGGTCTCTATTCGAGATCTGGCGCCTGCAGGGGACCTGGAAACCCCCGTCGCTCCCACACCCCTGGTTAGGGACCCCTTGCCCTTTATCTCCCCTCCTGACACGGCGCGGGCAGTATCGGGACCACCACTTAATCCTCTAACTCCCGTGTACAGCTTGCCTGAGTCCAGGAGATTGTCGCCACCTTGGGGCGTTCCTGAATCCAGGAGATTGTCGCCATCTCGTGGTCCACCCGTCCGTGAGGAACTGGAGGAGTCACTGGACACCGCCTTGGAGAGAGGATCATCATGGTCACCAGAACCGGCGCTACCGCCAGTGTTGAGGAGGTCGCAGAGACGGTGCGGCCCTCCGATACGACTGAACTTGTGAATATATGGACAGTTCGTACTGTTTCTTTGCCCCACCGGCCTTTGTTTTAAAGGAGGGGTGAATGTGGTGAACCATAGATGGTTACCACTATGGGTACTGAACCATAGATGGTTAGCACTATGGGTACTTGTACATATGTTACTGTTGTTACTGTTGGGGTTAGGGTTGGGTGTTCTACCTGTTGGTATTGTTCTGTGGTACACTCCGGTTGGCTCCGCCTACCTGTAGGAGTATAAAGGTCACTGCACTGCCGGGTGACCCTTTAGTCTGGGATTGTATTGTTAAGCAGTATGCTCCATTCTTGTTACTAATAAAAGCCTTTATTTCCCGGGTACGATCCAGCCTCCCGAGTGAATTAATCGCGCATCAATAACCAAATGGGATTTTCCAGAAGCACTTCTCTTAACTCCACCTAAGCCTGGAACAGTATATTCAATGTCTGTGCTCACAGAACTCTGCCATTTCTTGGAACTAGACCTGCAGCCTCAGAACAGTGAGTTACTGTGAAGGTGACTGTGGCTCTCAATTTCACAGATTTGTTACGATACAGAAGGAGGCCATTTATCATGTCTGCACAGGCCCTAAACGAGCATCATGACACAGTGCCATTCCCCTGCCAAAATTTCTTCACAACTAGAACTTTTCGGGATGGAACAGGTGACACATTTAGCATTTCCTAGATCCCCTCCATTGCTACATCAAAGAGGTGGCTGAATCCCTGTAAACCAGGAGGAAGGACTTCATTGTCTTCTCTCTGAACATAGAGAATGAAGCAAGTGGAACACACACATATCTTTGCCAGGGTAGTGCGCAATATGATGTGCATCAAATGCAAATTTGGCTTTATGGGCGCTGTCTCGCAATGGTGAGATGTACTGCAAACCATTCATTCACTATTCTGTTGGTGTGTGACCACGCTTAGCACACCATTCGGGTTAATGCCTGCTATCCTGGCAGCAGACATGAAGTGCTCATCTTGTGCCACACTGGGGTTCTATCAGTCTTTCAGCCACCACACCAACTTAGAGTATGGCTGCTAGATGGCAAGGGCTAATCCTTCTAAACCTGGCTAGTGGCTCATTTCCAAGCCCCTTGACAATGATGATATGCATTTGCCAGTGCACCAAGGATTCTGTATGCATGCACATTAGCATTTTTCTCTACCATGTCTATTAAAATCCTTTGCAGCCAAGTCATATGTCATCATGTCATCATGTCTCTGAAGAGCTAGCACCTATTTGATTCTGCCCCCCGGTTTGGTTGCAGCCCACTTCTGGCTGGTAATTCACCACATCTCTATTTTGGGTCATATTGCCCTGCCAAAAAGAAGGCAGTGTGTCAGCGAGTGATGCAATGTTCAGCTGATTTGCTTGCCACTGTGGAATTTCAGGCAGTGTATGCAAGCAGTGAGATGAGAGACTGTGGCTTGTATATTTGAGGGTGAGGTGATGAAATGAATGTGACATATGATTTGTGATTGATAGAGACTTTTGGCAGGTTAGTGAATGGGGTATGGTCAATGGAACAGTGTGTGGATAGAAGTGCAGTTCGTAGAATAGGACATGAAAATGTATTCTCTGACCTAGACCACTTATGTAAGGTCATTAAACTCCTTTCAGCGCAGTATCCAGGCTACTGGGACTAGACTGCCAGCATTGAACAAAATGAAGTAGTCGGATTGTCACTGGACTAGTAATCCAGAGACCCAGGGTAATGATCTAGAGACATGGGTCCGAATCCCACCATGGCAGGTGGTGGAATTTGAATTCAATTTTTAAAATCTGTATGTAAAAGGCTAATGATGACCCTGAAACCAGTGTAAATTGTTGTAAAAACCTGTCTGATAGGGGAGGAACCCTGCTGTCCTCACCTGGTCTGGCCTACATGTGATTCCAGATCTATAACATCAGGTCAAACATGAAAAAGGAAACCTCTTGCTGATTACCATGTACTGCATCCCCTCAGCTGATGAATCAGCACTCCCCTATGTTGAACACCACTTGGAGGAAACACTGAGGGTCACAAGAGCACAGAATGCACTCTGTTTGGGGGACTTCAATGTCCATCACCAAGAGTAACTCAGTAATACCACCACAGACTGAGCTGCTTGAGTCCTAGACATAACTCCTAGACTGGGACTGTGGCAGGTCGTGAGGGAATCAAGAAGAGGGAAAAATATACTTGACCTCATCCTCACCAACCTGCCTATCTACAAATGCATTTGTCCATGACAGTATCAGTAGGAGTGAACACCACACAGTCCTTATACTAAATAATACAATAGACTTTGAACAGAAATAGCAACTCAAGACTGGGCAACCATGAGGCACTGTGTGCCATTTAGCAACAGCAGCATTGAAGTCAACCATAATCTGTAACCTCATGGACTGGCATAACCCCCTATCTACCATTACTGCCAAGCCAGGGGACCAACCCTGGTTTACTGAGGAATGCAGGACGGCATGGAAGGAGCAGCAGCACGCATACCTGAAAATGAAGTGTCAACATGGTGAAGCTACAACACACAGCATAAGCAGTGACAGACAGAGCTAAGCTGTCCCAGAATCAAATGATCAAGTCTAAGCACTGCAGTCCTGCCATATCCAGCCATGAATGGTGGTGAACAATTAAACAACTTACAGGAGGAGGAGGAGGCTCCAAAATTATCCCCATCCTCAATAATGAGGGACATCAGTGCAAAAGATAAGGCTGAAGCATTCGCAACACTTTTCAGCCAGAAGTGCAAAGTGAATGATCCATCTCAGCCTTACAGCATCATGGAAGCAAATATCCAACCAATTTGTTTCACTCCATGTCATAAAAGAAATGGCTGAAGGCACTGAAGGATATTGCAAAGGTTGTGGGCCCTGATAGCATTCTGGCAAGCGCACTGAAGACTTGTGCTCTAGAATTTGTCACTCCCCTAGCCACGCTGTTTTGGTACAGGTACAACACCTGAATCTAGCCAACAATGTGGAAAATTGCCCAGGTTTGTCCTGCATAGAAAAAGCAGGACAAATCTAACCTGACCAATTTCTGCCCCATCAGTCTATTCTCGATCAGCAGTAAAGTGATGGAAGGGGCCAGTGAAATCAAACGGCACTTGCTTAGAAATAAGCTGCTCACTGATGCTTAGTTTGGATTTTGCCAGGACTACTCTGTTCCTGACCTCATTACGGCCTTCATTCAAACATAGACAAAAGAGCTGAACTCCAGAGGTGAGGTGAGAGTGACAGCCCTTGACATCAAGGCCACATTTGACTGAGTGTGGCATCAAGGAGCCCTAGCTAAATTAGAATCAATGACAATCAGGGAACATCTCTCCATTGGTTGGAATCATACCTAGCACAAAGGAAGATGGTTGTGATTGTTGGAGGTCAGTCATTTCAGCTCCAGGACATCACTCCAACAGTTCTTCAGGGGAATATTCTCAGTACTCTGGATGGGAGATTTCAATGTCTGCCACCGAGAGTGGCTCGACAGCAGCATTACTGATTGAGCTGGTCGGGTCCTAAAATATATAACTGCTAGACTGGGTCTGCAGCAGGTGGTGAAGGAACCAGCAAGAGGAAATAACATCTTTACCAATCTGCCGGCTGCAGATGCATCTGTCTATGACAGTATCGGTAAGCTTGACTACCGCTCAGTCCTTGTGGAGACGAAATCCTGCCTTCGCATTGAGAATAACCTCCATCGTGTTGTGTGGCACTATCACCGTGCTAAATGGGACAGACTTCAAACCAATCTAGCAACTCAAGACTAGGCATCCATGAGGCGCCGTAGGCCATCAACAGCAGCGAAACTATACTCCAGCACAATCTACAACTTCATGGCCCGACATATCCCCCAGTCAACCATTACAATCAAGCCAGGGGATCAACCCTGGTTCAATGGAGAGTGCAGGAGGGCATGCCAGGAGCAGTACCAGGCACACTTAAAAATGAGGTGTCAACCTGGTGAAGCTACCAAACAGAACTACTTGCATGCCAAACGGCAAAAACAGCAAGTGATAGACAGAGCTAAGCATACCCACAACAAACGGATCAGATCTAAGCTCCGCAGTCCAATTAAACAACTCACTGGAGGAGGAGGCTCCACAAACATCCCAATCCTCAATGATGGAGGAGCCCAGCACAACAGTGCAAAAGATAAGGCTGAAGCATCCACAACAATCTTCAGCCAAAAGTTCCCAGCGGATGATCCATCTCGGCCTCCTCCAGTGGTTCCCAACATCTCAGTCTCCAGCCAATTCAATTCACTCCACATGATATCAAGAAATGGTTGGAGGCACTGAATACTGCAAATGCATTAGACCCTGATAACATCCCGGCAATAATACTGAAGACTTGTACTCCAAAACTTGCCACTCCCCTAGCCAAGCTCTTCCAGTACAGTTACAACACTGGCATCTACCCAACAATGTGGAAAATTGCCCAGGTATGTCCTGTACACAAAAAGCAGGACAAATCCAACCCAGCCAATTACTGCCCTATCAGCCTACTCTCGATCATCAGTAAAGTGATGAAAGGGGTCATCAACAGTGCTATCAAGCAGCACCTGCTCACCAAAACCTGCTCAGTGACGCCCAGTTTGGTTTTCGCCAGGGTCACTCAGCTCCTGACCTCATTAGAGCCTTGGTTAAAACATAGACCAAAGAGCTGAATTCCAGAGGTGAGGTGAGAGTGACAGCCCTTGACATCAAGGCTGCATTCGACCGACTGTGGCATCAAGGAGCCTTAGTGAAACCTAAATCAACTGGTATCAGGGGGAAAACTTTCTGCTGGTTGGAGTCATACCTGGTACGTTGAAAGATGGTGGTGGTTGAGAAGGATCAGTCATCTCAGCTCCAGGACATCTCTGCAGGACTCCCTCGGGGTAGTCTTCAGCTGCTTCATCAATGACCTTCCTTCCATCAGAAGTGGAGATGTTCGCCAATGATTGCACAATGTTCAGCACCATTCGCAACTCCTCATGTACTGAAGCAGTCCATGTTCAAATGCAACAAGATCCGAACAATATTCGGGCTTGGGCTGACAGGTGGCAAGTAACATTCGCACCACACAAATGCCAGGCAATGACCATCACCAATAAGAGACACTCTAACCACTGCCCCTTGACATTCAATGGTGTAACCATCAGCGAATCCCCCGCTGTCAACATCCTTGAGGTTACCATTGACCAGAAACTCAACTGGATTCGCCATATAAATACAGTGGCTACAAGAGCAGGTCAGAGATTAGGAATACTGTGATAAGTAACTCACCTCCTGACTCTCCAAAGTCTATCCACCATCTGCAAGGCACAAGTCAGGAGTGTGATGGAATACTCCCCACTTGCCTGGATGGATGCAGTTCCAATAACACTGAAGAAGCTTGACACCATCCAGGACAAAGCAGCCCACTTGATTGGCACCACATCCACAAACATTCAATCCCTCCACCACCGACTCTCAGTAGCAGCAGTGTGTACTATCTACAAGATGCACTGCAGCAATTCACCAAAGATCCTTAGACAACACCTTCCAAACCCACGACTACTTCTATCTAGAAGGACAAGGGCAGCAGATAAATGGGAACATCACCACCTGCAAGTTCCCATCCAAGCCACTCAACAGCCTGACTTGGCAATATATCACCGTTCCTTCGCAGTCACTGAATCAAAATCCTGGAATTCTAACAGCATTGTGGGTCAAGCCACAGAACATGGACTGCAGCGATTCAAGAAGACAACTCACCACCACCTTCTCAAGGGCAACTAGGGATGGACAATAAATGCTGGCCAACCAGCGATGCCCATGTCGCACGAATGAATAAAAAACAACCAATATATTATCATTGCCTTGAGAATCTCTCTCATTTCAGGAAGATAAGTTTGAGAGTGTCCTATTTAAATTCCCTTTACCACAATCACATTTTGAATCGCATTTCTTGGCCTATCTTGTTCCATCTGAAGTATTGAAGAGTGTAGCGGGATCTTTCTCTTTACTCCACTTACAGGCCGGTATTTGGGGGTCTGCCGATAGCTGCGAGTGTCTCTCTCTTACAGGCCTTGAAATTTCAAAGGCCGGGGAATGCTGCACTGGGGCAACTCCGCAAGAGAGAGCGCTGAACCAGGCTCACCGTTTATACCTGACCGGTAACCTGATACTTATATCACACAGCCATCCCAAAACCGCCACCAAGGCCTGAGTGGGTCTCTCCCTTGTCAGTAGGACAACGGCCACCCTGCTACCCACTCGAGTAGGTCTCCAAGTGAGAGAACAGAGAGACTCTGTCCTTTTTTATCTCCTGACCAGCAGTCTCCCTTGAGTGAGCGGATTCGAATCGCTCAGATCACCCTCGGTTCTAGACTCTGGATTTATGGAAAGAGATATTGAAACTGTGACCTCGTCAGAGTGCGCTGATGAGAGAACAAGAGGCAAGACGAACTCCAAACGAGTTTCAAAACTTAGTGATTTATTTAACAATAAAATCAACCTTTCCAATACCCCACCACACATGAATAAAACTTATACTTTATATTATCACTTTGGGAGTAAAATCTTACTTTACACAGTTCAAAACAAGATTACTGAACTTTAAAATTACAATACACCACCCCTCCCCTTACCTCAACCTCTATCCTATCCTCGGGAGCTTCACAAGGTTGGCTGGGATACTCACAATTCTAAAAGGGGTTCCTTTGTGGTGGGCTCGAATATCTCAGTGCAGGGTCGAAACTGGGCTGCTGTTGGCCTTCACCTCTGCACATCAGCTTGCAATTCTGGAAGAGAGCTTGGTCTTGCTTGTCTGTGTCCCTGCTTGCGATTCTGGAAGAGGGCTCCTTCTTGTTTGTCTGCCTCTCAGCTTGGTCCTGTTGTTTGACTCTCTCTTGCTCTCAACATCAGCCTAATTTAACAAACAACTTCCCCGCCCCCGTAGGTGATTTTCAAGGACAAAGGGGCTTTCGATCACCGGCAGTCTAAGTTTAATTTAGTCAAGTCCAAACACAAAAGGCTGGAACTGCCTTGACCCCCCGTGGGTCGTTATCTTAATGTCTTCTTAATGCTCCTCCGGAGCTTCCTGCATGGTATCCCATTAGTGGGATGGGTCTTCTTGTCTTCTGTGGATGTGTTCGTCTGCTGGCCTCCATCTCCCTTTGTCCTTCTGATGATTAGATCACTGGTGTGTCTGCCTTTCTGGCCACTTGCATATTCAGGGGGCTCACACCTTTTTCTTAGCACAGTCTACAGACAGGTTATGTTTGTCCTGCCGAGCCTTCTGGGAGGTTTTTATCACAGTAAGAAGTTTAACAACACCAGGTTAAAGTCCAACAGGTTTATTTGGTAGCAAAAGCCACACAAGCTTTCGAGGCTCTAAGCCCCTTCTTCAGGTGAGTGGGAATTCTGTTCACAAACAGAATTTATAAAGACACAGACTCAATTTACATGAATAATGGTTGGAATGCGAATACTTACAACTAATCCAGTCTTTAAGAAACAAAACAATGGGAGTGGAGAGAGCATCAAGACAGGCTAAAAAGATGTGTATTGTCTCCAGACAAGACAGCCAGTGAAACTCTGCAGGTTCACGCAACTGTGGGAGTTACAAATATTGTGACATGAACCCAATATCCTCGACAATCACCAGGCAAGACTGTTCTCTTCCTGTTGGGGAGCACTTCAGCGGTCACGGACATTCGGCCTCTGATATTCGGGTAAGCGCTCTCCAAGGCGGCCTTCGCGACACACGACAGCGCAGAGTCGCTGAGCAGAAACTGATAGCCAAGTTCCGCACACACAAGGACGGCCTCAACCGGGATATTGGGTTCATGTCACAATATTTGTAACTCCCACAGTTGCGTGGACCTGCAGAGTTTCACTGGCTGTCTTGTCTGGAGACAATACACATCTTTTTAGCCTGTCTTGATGCTCTCTCCACTCCCATTGTTTTGTTTCTTAAAGACTGGATTAGTTGTAAGTATTCGCATTCCGACCATTATTCATGTAAATTGAGTCTGTGTCTTTATAAATTCTGTTTGTGAACAGAATTCCCACTCACCTGAAGAAGGGGCTTAGAGCCTCGAAAGCTTGTGTGGCTTTTGCTACCAAATAAACCTGTTGGACTTTAACCTGGTGTTGTTAAACTTCTTACTGTGTTTACCCCAGTTCAACGCCGGCATCTCCACATCAGGTTTTTATCAGCCAGCAGCCAGAGTTGGCCACTTTTAAACTGTCAGGTTTCTCCTGAGTCCTTTTAAAATATGGAGGATTGCCCTGAAACTTACAAGAGAGAGAGTGAAATAGGCCTGAGAGACTTCATGGATGTTCAGAAATTAGTTGTGATGCAGTGTTACAGCTTCAGGATCCGAAATCATGCGCAGTTTACTTTTCCAATTAACACAGCTAATGTGACTGTTATTTTCTACCTCCCTAGAAAGGATAGATACATCTATAACTATTTTAAATCTACAGTGTCATTGTTTCTGTTCATTTACCCATTTACTATCTGTTTGATAGGTTATAACTTAAACATTGCTCTAGCAAAATGTTCATTCTACTGCCTTCCACAATGCATTGTAGATCCTAACCACTCGCTGTGTGAAAATGTTTTTTCTTCGGTCACCATTGCTTCATTTGCCAATTATCTGAAATCTTTCCATTCTTGTTCTTTATCCTTCTGCAAATGGAACAGTTTCTCCCTATATTTTCTCTGTCCAAATCCCTCATGATTTTGAATACCTCTATCAAATTTTCTTTTAATCTTCTGTTCTCCAAAGAAAACTGTCTCAGGCTCTCCAGTGTAATGATACTGCACCTTAAAATATTTAAAAGTATACCACAAGATTGACAGGTGAAATAGTAAAATAACAATTTACTGACCGTTAGGCAGTTTCATTGTCCATTATTATTAGTCACCCATCAGAGGTCCAGTCGTTAGATACTGAAGGAAAAAAAATCAAAAGGTTTGGAATTGCTTCAGCTGCTTTTGGAAGATTAAACAGGAAATGGAAAGCTGAAAATATTTTTGTGAAAGCAAAGGTAAGAGTTTATGAAGTGAGGGATATCCTCACATACAGATCTGAGGAACGTGAAAGAAGTTGGCAACAGAGATGACAGCAGAGATCGGCACCAAGTTCAACTCAATGAAGTACTGCTAGATGGAGTTCTCATTGAATTTGGTGAGTGAGGGGACTCAGTTCAGGGAGGGAAGAAGTGCTGTTCTGGTCTTTTACAGAACAAGGAATGGTCTGAGAAAGGGAATGGGACACAGCAAGTCCTGAGAGATGGAGTCCAGAGACATTAACTCAGGAAATAAGTAGACCATAAGACATAGGAGCAGAATTAGGTCACTCGGCCCATCGAGTCTGCTCTGCCATTCAATCATTGCCGATATTTTTCTTATCTCCATTCTCCTGCCTTTTCCCCGTAACCCCTGATCCCCTTATTAATTAAGAACCTATCTATCTCTGTCTTGAGGACACTCAATTACTTGGCCTCCACAGCTCTGCAGCAA
The DNA here is from genome assembly GCF_964213995.1 of Mustelus asterias. Lineage (NCBI taxonomy): Eukaryota > Metazoa > Chordata > Chondrichthyes > Carcharhiniformes > Triakidae > Mustelus > Mustelus asterias. The sequence continues at coordinate 85,067,872 of NC_135802.1, forward strand.
AGATTTCCACAGATTCACTACTCTCTGGCTGAAGAAATTCCTCCTCGTCTCTGTTTGAAAGGATCGTCCTTTTAGCCTGAGGTTGTGCCCTCTGATTCTAGTTTTTCCTATAGTGGAAACATCCTCTCCACATCCACTCTATCCAGGCCTCACAGTATCCTGTAAGTTTCAATAAGATCCCCCCTCATCCTTCTAAACTCCAACGAGTGCAGACCCAGAGTCCTCAACTGTTCTTCATACGACAAGATCTTCATTCCAGGGATCATTCTTGTGAACCTCCTCTGGATCCTTTCCAAAGCCAACACATCCTTCCTTAGACATGGGGCCCAAAACTGCTCACAATACTCCAAATGGGGTCTGACCAGAGCCTTATACAATAGGTGAATGATTGTTGATTTTTAAGGTTTCTTTTATTTCTCTAAATTAAGGTGATAGTTTAAACTAGTGCCAAGAAGATACAAGTGCTATATTGATTTATATATTAGCTAGTCGAACTACGTGACATCACAACAAACATTTTTGAGTGGTTTCTAAACTTGAAACTGGAAATTGTTAAATAAATACAGTACAGACAGCAGGGCAGGTCATATGTTTCAACTGTAGCATGTGGGAGGTTGGTGGGTGCAAATGTGATCCACAACAACCACATCTGATGTAAGTGTCTAACTTGAAGAACTTTGGCTCAGAGTTAATGAGTTGAACTCTAAGGGTGGGATTTTACGAGACTTTTTCTGAGTGTCTTGTGGGCGTGAAACTGGGAAAGTTCCAGATCTGTTTTTTGGGCACCTTTTCAGGCCCAATCTTATGCATTCTTTTTCCAAAATTTTGGGACGAGTCGATTTCTCACTACAGAAGGCAGTGGGTGGGGCTTAATGTGCCCAACAACCTGCAGCTCCCGGAGCCTCAAACTGCACATGCACCCCAAAAAACTAAAATAAAGCAGCTCCCCAGCCAGATCCCTCCCAGGCCAGATACAGCCTCCCCTGCCCCCATGGGCAGTGGACCCCCCCTCCCCTCAAGAGTACTGATCCCCTTAACCCCCCAGCCCGGACCCACTTGCGCACAGCCGCCATCAAACCCTGGCTCCAATGGCTGTCTGACACAACCCTCTCACCCTCACCCCCAATCATCATAGAGGCACAAATTCATCCTCCCCATCAGCACACCTGCTCACTTGGCCTTCCCTCCATGATAACAGGCAAACTGCATTTAACTTGCTGGGATACTCGCCCAAACTGCCTGCAGCTGACCTGCCCTAACAGAGGGCAGCTCCATAAAAACCCCAAGGATGGACAGACAGGCAGGCAGTGCAGGAAGAAATGGCATCGAGAAAGGCAGCTCCCACATTTTCCAAATCTGACCTGGCCAGGTTGCTGGAGCCACTGGAGGCAAGACGGGATACCCTCTTGCCGCCAGCAGGACGTCGTCCTTGGGGAAGTGATGGAAAAACAGCCTGGGAGGCAATGTCTGCATCTGTGAGTGCCATGGCACTGGCCAGGAGAACTGGCAAGCAGTGCCGGAAGAAAATAAATGACCTCATCCGGGCAGCAAGGGTGTGTGTTTAACCCCATCTAGCATCTTTCCCAGATCACCCCCAGATCCTCCCCACCCCCAGCACCTCCAAGCACCTCCTGCCTCCCCCACCACCACCAAGATTATCACAGCCCTTGCTCTCTGGGGGCCACCCCCTGATACTCTGCAGGAATCACACCATCAGAGGGATGAGGACTCGGAGGTCAGGCACACCACCCACTGTCTTTGCCCTCTCCTGGCGGTTATGGGCATTCTTCTCCTGTGGGGACAGAAGGAGCCATGAAAAATCTGATGGCGTGACTCCTGGCTCTGATGGCGCCATTCCCACTAGACGCTTCACGTTCAATTTTATGACATTTTCGCGCCCAAAAACAAGCACAACGAGGTTGTAAAATCTCACCCTAAGGGATCTTCTGGTCATTCTCACCAGATGGACTTTCCAGCCTTGCTGAAGACAACACAGCCCCTGCCACCGTAGGGTAGGTTCCCTGTCACTGCAGCCAGTAAGCAACGCAAATGGATATTGACTTTGGAGGAACAGGATGCCCCCTCCAACCGGTTGGCAATGGTATGCCACTATCACTGCAGGAAAACACACTGCAGGGGGGCCAGAAAATCCCAGCCCAGGTATTGGACACTACAATGTATCAGGAAGGGAGAAGTTACCTGGATATTTTGTTCCAAGAGGCTGTCACATCCCTTAGGCTAGATATTTCAGATTTGGTTGTTGTTCTGGGACACAAGTGTATAACTACTATTGAGGCAGGTTTGGAGATCCAGAAGGTAGCACCGGGGGAGCCAGTAATAATGAAAAACAAAAGTAACAGCCAAAGCTTTGAACAAGTATGTTGTCCCTTCAAGGCAGAAGATGCAAAAAGCATTTCAATAATAAGAGAAAAATCAAGGAGGAAAAGGAAGAGAGGAACTTAAAATAATCTCTCGGACTAGAAGAACATAGAACATAGAACAGTACAGCACAGAACAGGCCCTTCGGCCCACGATGTTGTGCCGAGCTTTATCTGAAACCAAGATCAAGCTATCCCACTCCCTATCATCCTGGTGTGCTCCATGTGCCTACCCAATAACCGCTTAAATGTTCCTAAAGTGTCTGACTCCACTATCATTGCAGGCAGTCCATTCCACACCCCACCCACCCTCTGAGTAAAGAACCTACCTCGGACATCCTTCCTCTATCTCCCACCATGAACCCTATAGTTATGCCCCCTTGTAATAGCTCCATCCACCCGAGGAAATAGTCTTTGAACGTTCACTCTATCTATCCCCTTCATCATTTTATAAACTTCTATTAAGTCTCCCCTCAACCTCCTCCGCTCCAGAGAGAACAGCCCTAGCTCCCTCAACCTTTCCTCATAAGACCTACCCTCCAAACCAGGCAGCATCCTGGTAAATCTCCTCTGCACTCTTTCCAGCGCTTCCACATCCTTCTTATAGTGAGGTGACCAGAACTGCACACAATATTCCAAATGTGGTCTCACCAAGGTCCTGTACAGTTGCAGCATAACCCCACGGCTCTTAAACTCCAACCCCCTGTTAATAAAAGCTAACACACTATAGGCCTTCTTCACAGCTCTATCCACTTGAGTGGCAACCTTTAGAGATCTGTGGATATGGACCCCAAGATCTCTCTGTTCCTCCACAGTCTTCAGAACCCTACCTTTGACCCTGTAATCCACATTTAAATTAGTCCTACCAAAATGAATCACCTCACATTTATCAGGGTTAAACTCCATCTGCCATTTTTCAGCCCAGCTTTGCATCCTATCTATGTCTCTTTGCAGTCTACAACAGCCCTCCACCTCATCCACTACTCCACCAATCTTGGTGTCAACAGCAAATTTACTGATCCACCCTTCAGCCCCCTCCTCTAGGTCATTAATAAAAATCACAAATAGCAGAGGACCAAGTACTGATCCCTGTGGCACTCCGCTAGCAATCTGCCTCCAGTCCGAAAATTTTCCATCGACCACCACCCTCTGTCTTCGATCAGATAGCCAGTTACCTATCCAATCGGCCAACTTTCCCTCTATCCCACACCTCCTTACTTTCATCATAAGCCAACCATGGGGGACCTTATCAAACGCCTTACTAAAATCCATGTATATGACATCAACCGCCCTACCTAGAGAAAGAGAACAAAGAAAATTAACGGAACTGAAGCCCAACAAGTTCCCTGCACCTGTTGGCTTGCATCTACAGTCCTAAAGAAGTAACAGCAGAGATGGTGGATGGATTACCCAGTGGGCTGGGAAACTACAACTATAACATCTCTATTCTAGGAAGGAGGGAGACAGAAAACAGGAAACTGGCCAGTTAGCCTAACATCTGTCATTGGGAAAATCTTGGAATCTATTATTAATAACGTAGCAGCTGGACATTTTGAAAATCAGAATACAATCAAGCAGAGTCAACAGGGTTTTAAGAAGGAAAATCATGTTTGAGAAATGTGTTAGGATTGTTTGAGGATGTGACAAACAGCGTGAATAAAGAGGAAGCAGCAAGTATAGAATGAATCATAGAGTCCCTACAGTGCAGAAGGAGGCCATTCGGTCCACCGAGTTTGCACCCATCCTCCAACAAAGCATGTTACCAATGTCCTATCCCCGTAACTCCACGTATTTACCCCACTCATTACCCTAACCTACAAATCTTAGAACACTAAGGGCAATTTTGCATGGTCAATCAACCTAACATGCGCATCTTTGGACAAAGATGATTCAGCCAATTCATAGAATCATAGAATCCCTACATTGCAGAAGGAAGTCTTTCTGCCCATCAAACCTGCATTGACAACAATCCCACCCAGGCCCTACCACCGTAATCCCATTTATTTATCCTGCTAGTCCCCCGACACTAAGGGGCAATTTGGCATGCCCAGTCAACCTAACCTGCATATCGGTGGACTGTGGGAGGAAACCGGAGCATCCAGAGGAAACGCACACAGACACGGGGAGAATGTGTAAACTCCACACAGACAATCACCCAAGGCTGGAATTGAACCCAGGTCCCTGGCACTGTGAGGCAGCAGTGCTAACCACTGTGCCACCGTGCTGCCCCAATTCAATTTACTTCAAGTGATATCAAGAAATGGCTGAAGGCACTGGATACTGCAAAGGCTATGCACTCTGACAACATTTGTCACTACTGAGCTCAGGAATGGGAATTGATTTGTAATAGTAGCAGTAGTTATTAGAATTAAATTCTGTGTCAGAATGTAATATTCAATAGTACCCAATAACCTGCTTTAACAGACTGAAACAAACCACAACAGAAAACCTCTCTTCTAAACCATTATTCTGATTGTGTGCTGTGGTATTTCTCCTAGAGATTGTAACTCATGTTCATATATGGTTCTCTGAGAGTTGTATCAATCTGGTATCATTTTGGCTAAAAAGGAGTATCAGCAGGCTATCCTGCCACGGGGACAATCATAACTAGCTCGTACCTTTTCTTTGATCAACATTAACACAGGGATGGAATCCTGGCTGTTTTTCAGCACACTGATCCAAAAATCCAAAGTTTCCAATGCAAAATTCCCTGATTTAAGAATGCAATCAAAATCTTGCGTCAAATTTCTGACATTACAATATTAAACAAGAGTTGCATTTTAACTAAATGTAGGTTCCTAAAAATAATGGTGAAAAAGTACTCCAGCAATATAAAGAAGAGGTAAGTGAAGCTGATCAATAAAAGTATGATTTATGTGACGGATGACTCCAGTTGATAGGTCAATTTGCTGAAGGTTCTGTAACCAAACAAATCTATTCAGAAATCTAGTGTTCTTTTGTGAAATTAAATGAAGCCCTCAAGCCTTAGCTGACCCAGAGACCTCTCCAGTTTTATACATAAATGGACCCTGCTCAAAACAAAATGGTTCCAAAAATAAATGCATCCTTGCAATTTTAAGTGGCTTCTGCCAAGTTTTGCTGACACTCGCTGCGATGTAATTTGTACGGTTGCTGTTGCCTGCTGTCACCTCAGCAGGATATTAGGTCATATAGAGTTCAAATAAAAGCCTTCAATATTTACAGCAAAGCTAGTAAAATCCTTTCTCTTCACTCTAACTACTCAATATATTTCTATCTGTACATACAACACTGTATGCTAACACCCCACTATTCCACTTTACGTAGACTAAAGGGAATCCATAATCTGAATCCATAATCTGAGTGTGAAGTCTTCTTTTGTGGGAGCACAGATGAAGAAATCATGGGTACATGTTCCACAATGTTGCAATAAATTAAGATGGGATATTGTGGATAGTACCTGTATGATTTTTCAATATGCACTTTTCAACAGGTATAGCTCAGCGATGGGATTGTAAAATCAGAAATCTAGTCCTTCTACGTATGAACACTATGCTGTGACCATTTCTGTTCACTATCCCGTGCAATGATGTTCTCGCTAAATTAACCTCTTAGTGTAACTATATATTAATTCTTTATTATAACACTCTCTGCACACTTTAGGCAGTAACTACTTACTTTAATTACCAGTGTATGTTAACTCCCTCCTATAATATGCTATGTGCATTTACTACTTGGTATAATTCATTTGAATACACAGTGTGCATTTCCTTTCCATGATAAGTTACTAAATGAATGTAAACAATATCACATTGAAACATTTCTAAGTGTTCCACACCCAGTCAGTGCAAACTGTTGTTATACAACTGTTGTTGACATAGTCTTTTTAGTAAACACCTAATTTTATTATCTGAACTCTATCCCTAGAACAAACTATATCATTCTAAATACAGTGGAATTCCCATTGGCATTCCAATTGTAAGACTGTCAGAGGTGCCATCCTTCTGGTGAGGTATTGGCGATGGTAATGATGGAGTGTTTGCTGTCATGCCAGGAATTCACACATGTGCAAAGTAACATGGAAATCCAGAAGTTGCTGTCAGTGATTCTATGCTCCTTCAGAGGATGCACTGTTTAGGCATCTGTAGGCTGCAATCAATGGAAATCAATTGAATTGACTAGAACATCCATTTTTCTGCTGTTAATCACCTTGTTGAATGAAGTGCAACAGGGTTTTTAATAGCATGCTTACTTCATAATTACAGCTAAACAGATTCACTCACCCTGAAAAGCTAATTCTATATTTGTGGAATGTCAAATGTCTCCACAATTACATTTTTTTCTTGTTTAATAAGTTTATCTCTATTTTCAGCTTCTATCTAAATCCAATTCTGTTCTATTCTGGATGAGTACATGGGACTTAATAGGATTGAGGGTTATAGGTAAGCCTATATATAAGCCTAGGTAGGTAGGGACATGACCGGCGCAACTTGTGGGCCGAAGGGCCTGTTTGTGCTGTATTTTTTCTATGTTCTATGTTCAATCATAATCATTTATTTCCCTGAAAATTTAAATAAAAAATTCAGGGTATTTGGTGTTGTTAATATCCTGATTTGCTATGTGGCAATATTTCAATTTGATTGGTTGCCTACTACTTGCTGTTGCACGCCAAGACTTCCCCTTGACTAGGTACTGGAGGTAAATTGCCATCAGGAAAGGGGGAAAATCACACCACTGAGATAGCTAGAATTTTTGGGGGGCAGTTTTCTTAGCAGTCAGCAATGAGTGACACTGCTTCATCACTAATAGCAGAGTCCAGGCGACTAAATTGGCATCCCTCAATTAAGATCACAAAAAAATGTAGATTAACTGCCCATTCATTTCATTCATGTCTTATTTTGTGGCAGAATGCTAAATTATCATGTTTCATAGAATCATAGAATCCCTGAAGAGCATAGAGTCATAGAGGTTTATAGCATGGAAACAGCCCCTTCGGCCCAACTTATCCATGCCGCTCATTCTTTTTTAAACCCCTAAGCTAATCCCAATCGCCCACATTTGGCCCATATCCCTCTATACCCATCGTACCCATGTAACTATCTAAATGCAAATAAAAGACAAAATTGTACCTGCTTCTACTACTACCTCTGGCAGCTTGTTCCAGACACCTACCACCCTCTGTGAAAAAATTGCCCCTCTGAACACTTTTGTATCTCTCTCCTCTCACCTTAAACCTATGCCCTCCAGTTTTGGACTCCCCCACCTTTGGGAAAAGATATTGACCATCTAGCTGATCTGCGTCCCTCACTATTTTATAGACCTCCACAAGATCACCCCTCAGCCTCCTACGCTCCAGAGAAAAAAGTCCCAGTCTATCCAGCCTCTCCTCATAACTCAATCCATCAAGTCCCGGCAGCATCTTCGTAAATCTTTTCTGCACTCTTTCTAGTTTAATAATATCCTTTCTATAATAGGGTGACCAGAATTGCACACAGTATTCCAAATGTGGCCTTACCAATGTATTGTACAAATTCAACAAGACATTCCAACTCCTGTATTCAATGTTCTGACCGATGAAACAAAGCATGCCGAATGCCTTCTCCACCACTCTGTCCACCTGTGATTCCACTTTCAAGGAGTTATGAACATGTACCCCTAGATCTCTTTGTTCTGTAACTCTCCCCAACGCCTTACCATTAACTGACTAAGTCCTGCCCTGTTTCAATCTACCAAAATGCATCACCTCGCATTTGTCTAAATTAAACTCCATCTGCCATTCGTAAGCCCACTGGCCCAATTGATCAAGATCCCGTTGCAATTGGAGATAACTTTCTTCACTGTCCACTATGCCACCAATCTTAATGTCATCTGCAAACTTACTAACCATGCCCCCTATATTCTCATCCAAATCATTAATATAAATGACAAATAACAGTAGACCCAGCACTGATCCCTGAGGCACACCGCTGGAGGGAGTCTGCACCGACCACAATCCCACCTCGGCCCTATCCGCATAACCCCATACATTTACCCTAGTTAGTCCCCTGACACTAAGGGGCAATTTTAGCATGGCCAATTCACCCAACCCGCACATCTTTGGACTACACGTTTGGCAACATAACAATTGTCACTGTTCTTCAAAGTAAATAATTTGATGTCAAACACTTTGAAATGTCTCGAGAGATATAATAAAATGCTTCAGAAGTTCAAACTCTTTTTCTTTTATGCACTGCCTTCTCCCCATAATAATATGATACAATGTCCATGCATCCCTGTTAAAAAGCCCAACTAACAAAGCTTTGATAACTTTGTAGGAAATCTTAAAAGGGCACAATGGCTAGGGTTTTTCTGATGTGGAGATGCCGGCATTGGACTGGGGTAAACACAGTAAGAAGTCTCACAACACTAGGTTAAAGTCCAACAGGTTTATTTGTAGCAAAAGCGTTTGCTACAAATAAACCTGTTGGACTTTAACCTGGTGTCGTGAGACTTCTTACTAGGGTTTTTCTCCCAGAGGCAATGTTCTGGTGAGGCTTTTCTCCACTGCACTAACGCCATGTTAACTATACCTAGAATCCAGCATTGGGCATCAGTTAGTTATGATCCCAACAGAGACCAATAATATGAAAATAAATCCCCAAATGACATCAACAAAAAAAACTGATGGACAAGATTTCACCTTTTGAAAATTTTAATGCAACAGTCAAACCCAAAATCCAGATAAATTTCAGCATCATTAACAGACAAATAGTATTTCAATACAAATATTGGAGTTCACTTTAAATAGTCAATGCAACAAAGATATTGCTCACAATTGTCTCAGCATCACTCCCTCACAAATGTGGCACCGTGAGCAGTTTCAAAGTCTTCTGAATTCTGGTTCCACTATGTGGGACCTCTCACTTCTGCTACTTACTAATCTAGCCCTCCATTACTTTCACCAGCAGTGTTTTTTCATCTGAGGTGTCTTGATATGATTAACATCAAAAAGTCTACTTTTTACAAACTCTTTCTTCCTTGAGTCATGACAGTCCTGATTGCATATCTTTCCAAAATTCCTTTTCAACTGACCAACCAACCACACCCCAGTTTACAATCTGGTCACCTCTGGCACAAGGCTCAGCTTTTTAGCACCTGAGCTATTCACAATGCTTTTAGATTTCAGTCCGTTTTAATTTACTCAGCTTTACCAAGAGCTCCATGAATTCTCTTACTGCCAAACAGAAAACTATCCTTTTCATAAAGATCTCTTTTTATTTCCCCTAAACATACCTGGAGTTCTGTGTCTATGTTCTACTGTAGCACAATAGGCTGAAACATGATTCACCTCCACCCAATTGGCTGCTGTTTACATTTTCTTTTGTTACCTCGCTTTCATCCCGCTTCTCAGACATGATCTTGAAGCCAAGAAATCCAATTACACCTCCCTTTTACAGTATTATTTCAATTTCACTTTGAGGTTAAGGGAATGTTTCAAAAATATAAGTACATTACACATGACAGACCATCCACAGGAATCTTGAGGTCAAAAGACATGTCCAATTGCAAATTCTTGGCAGTGCTATAATTAGCTTATTGCTGCATGTTTAAAAAGCATAAACAGGCAGGAACACTCTGAAGATCTGCACAGTAGCTGTCTTGTGCCTGCAGAAGACTTCAGAGCAAGCTATGCAGGGTGCAAAATTTGACCAAGATGATTAGCCTGTTACAAGACTAATGGATGGACTTCAGGTCCATTACAGCTGCTTCCAGGGTCTGTTACCACCATCAATATGGAAATCCAAAGAACAACAGTAACGTGAGTGTATGAGAAGAATTTTGCCCCAGAATGCAGGCTCAGCTTTTCTCTTCCAGTGGCTATCCTGAAAGAGACTGAGGAATCTATCCAATTCAACATTAAATATACTCAGCAAAGGAGTGTTCACAACTGTCCTGGAGCTTGCATGCTACACTACTGTCCTTTAGGGAAGGAAATCTGCTGTCCTTCCCTGGTCTGGCCTATATGTGACATCAATGTCATTGACTCTTAACTGTCCTCTGAAATAGTAGCTAGATACTAGTTAATGGTTTGAACAAACTACTCTCTTGAATAACCTCCTTAAAGAAGATAGACAAGCCGAAAGAACCCCATCCAGATCTCAAACCTTTATATGAGAATATTTCTGCTTTTAATGAACAAGTTCAAGGGTTGAATCCTTTCAACTGAAGCAGCGCTTTACTTGCATCTCCTTCAATTTGATATACTGTATTTGCTGCTTCAGATGAGGTCTCCTCCACATTGGGAAGACTAAACAAAGACTGGGTGACTGCTTTGCAGAACACCATCACTCAGTCTGCAAGCATGAGCCCAATCTTCCTGTTGCTTGCTTGCCATTTCAACTCACTATCTTGCTGTAATGCCCACATGTCCATCCTTGGCCTTCAGCGATGTCGCAGCGCAGCTCAATGCAAACTGCATTTTCCAATGAGGCACATTACAGCCTTTTGGACTCAACACGAGTTCAACAACTTCAGACAGTGAACTTTGTCCCCCATGTTAGACTCTAACACCATGCGATGTAGGAGCAGAAGGCGGCCATTTGGCCCATTGACTCTGCTCTATCATTCAATGAAATCTTGACTGATCTGATGTGATAATCCTCAATTCCGTTTTCCATGTTAATTCCCATAACCCTTGATTCCCTTACTGATTGAAAAGCTGTCTGTCTCAGCTATGAACATACTCAATGACCTAGTCTCCACAGCTCTCTGCGGTAAAGATTTCCACAGATTCATTACCCTCTAAGAGAAGAAATTCCTCCAGATCTCTGTCTTAAATGGGTGACCCCTTTCTCTGTGATTATGCCCTCTGTTCCTAGATTCTCCCACAAGGAGTAACAATCTCCTAGCATCTACCCTGTAAAGTCCCCTGAGGATCCTATGTGTCTCAATAGGGTCACCTCTCATTCTTCTAAACTTCAATGAGTATAGGCCCAACGTCCCTTCACAAAAAAAGTCCCTCCATACCTGGATCAACCTAGTGAACCTTCTCTAGACTGCCTCCAATGCCAGCATATCTTCCCTTAGATAAGGGAACCAAAACTGTTCAGTTTTCCAGGTGTGGTTTAACTAGTGCATTGCATAGCTTTAACAAGACTTCTCTATTTTTATATTCCATTCCTTTTGAAATAAAGGCCAATGTTCCATTTACCTTCCCTATTACCTGCTGAACTTGCATGTTAGCTTTTTGTGATTTATGCATGAGGACTCCAAATTACTCTAAGCCTCACTTTCTGTAGTCTTTCTCCATTTAAATAATCAGCTCCTTTAATCTTTCTACTAAAGTGCACAACTTCACATTTTCCGACATTATATTCCACCTGCCATGTTTTTGCTCGCTCATTTAATCTGCCTATATCCCTCTGTAGACTTATTTGTGTCATCCATACTATCTGCTTTCCTACCTATTGTTTTGTCATGTACAAACTTGGCATTAGTATATTAATTTCCCTTATCCAAGTCATTAATGTGTATTGTGGCCCCAGCACTGATCCTTGTGGCACTCCATTAGTTACATGTTGCCTTCCTGAAAATTCCCGTCTTATCCCAACTCCGTTTTCTATTCGTTAATCCATGCTAATATATTACATCTAACATCATAAGCTCTTATCTTTTATTTAGTCTTTTGTGTGGTACCATATCGAATGCTTTTTGGAAATCCAAGTACATTACATCTACTTGTTCCCTTTTATTGATCTTACCTGTTACCACCTCAAACAAGCCAAATAAGTTTTCTTGGCATGATTTTCCCTTTATGTAGCCTTGCTCACTCTCCTTGATTATATTATGTATTTCATAAATGCTCTGCTATTACATCCTTTATAATGGACTCAAACATTTTCCCAATGACATATTAAGTTAACTGATCTATAGTTACCCGCTTTTTGTTTCCCTCCCTCTGTGTGTGTTATATTGGCAGTTTTCCAATCCTCTGAGTCTTTTCCAGAATTTAAGGGTTCTTAGAAGATTACTACCAGTGCATCCACTATCTCGACAGCTACTTCCTTTAATATCCTAGGATGCAATCCATCAGATTCAGGGGATTTATCGAACTTTAGTTCCATTAGTTTCCCTAAAACCTTTTCCCTCGTGACCGTTTTTTTATTTCCTCCTGCCTTTTGCCCCTTGATTATTTGGTATTTTTGAAATGCTATTGGTCTGTTTTCTGTGAAGACTGATGCAAAGTATTTAACTCCTCTGTCATTTCCTAGTTCACCACTGTTATTTCCCCAATCTCATTCTCTAAGGGGCATATGTTCACTTTGGCTTCTTACTTCCTTTTCATATATTTAAAGAAGCTCTCACTCTCTGTTTTATATTACTCACTAACTTAACCGCATAGTTTATATATGTGGTAAACCACTGTTAAGCTTATTGTCTGTGTGTGTGTGTGTCTTTGCTTGATTGATAGTGCATCAAACTAGTCTTTGCTTGATTGATAGTGCATCAATATACTCCCTTTTTATTATTTCTTTGGTCATCTTTTATTGGCTTTTAAAACTTTCTCAATCCTCTGTTTTACTGTTAATTTTTGCCACACTATGTTTTTTTCTTAATGTACTGCCTTTTTTACATGCCCTCATTATCGTCTGATTATTCTCCATCCTACCGTATAGCTACTATTAGGATGCCTCTAGATTACTCCCACCAGTGTCTTCTTCCCCTTGTTATTTCTTTTCTTCATCCCATGGATTCTACATCATCTGACCCGAGATCATTTCTTGCTATTGTACTTATTCCATCTCATTCTAACAAAGCTATCTCACCACCCTTTGCTTTCTGCCTGTCCTTCTGATCAGTTACATACACCTGAATATATAGTTCCCAGCTTTGATCTCCTTCTGTACACACCTCTGTAATGGCCAAAAGCTCATACACATTAACCTCAATTTGTGCCTTAATTCTTTTATTTTGTGCTGAATACTATGTGTATTTAAGTAAAGAGCCACTATCAGCACCTTCGTTAGTCTTTAATGCTACCATTGACCTCCCTTTATCTTGTGTCCATGGTATCTTGTCAATGTGTCCTTAGCTCCTACCTATCCCTGACCTATTCTGCTCCAACTTCTCCACCCTTCTCTCCAAGTATATAATCCATCACATCCCTCCCTTCTTCAGCTCTGAAGAAGCTTCATACAGACTCAAAACATTGACTTTGTTTCTCTTTCCACAGATTCTGCCAGACCTGCTGAGTTTATCCAACATTTTCTGTTTTCATTTCTGATTTTTAGCATCCACACACAGTATTTTGCTTTTATCTTAGTTGGATCCTAACTCTGGTTCACACCAGGCAATGATCTGTATCACAGCCAGCACTGTGGTAGCTGCGTGTGTTGAGAATGTTATTCAAGAGTCAGATCTGGTGATGACCAGATCTATCTGGTACCAATGCCCTGAACTTGGATGTCCCGAAGATGTTAGTTACACAAAGTGATAGTAGCAAGCTCAAGTGGCCTCTGTCCATTTTCATTTATCTTTCCCAGACCATGATGTCTGAGGCAAGAGGGCCATAAATCATGATCTTCACTCACACTTATGTTGAAATCCCACAGTAGGAATTCTGCTGATAGGAATGTCAAGTTCCTTTGTAGACCTGGTCTTTTGCCTCTGTAGTGTAACACAGTGTTGGAGCATAGATATTGATGAGGTTAACTGGCTCTGCTTGAGTTGAGAGGCAGATGGAGTGAATATATTCTGATTCATTCATAGAATCATAGAATCCCTACAGTGCAGAAGGAAGCCATTTGGCCCTTCGAGTTTGCACTGACTCTCTGACAGAGCATGTTACCCAGGCCAGGCCCACCCCCTGCCTTATCCCTATAACTCCATGTGTTTATCCGCTAATCCCCCAAACCTACACATCATGGGACACTAAGGGGCAATTTATCATGGTGCATCCACCTAACATGCACATCTTTGGACATTTGTGAGGGGTTCTATCATTGAGAGCAGCAGTTTCCTGACAGTGGAACCGAAACCTTGCTCATGCATTTCCTATGAACTCTTTCCCTGCCACATGAACATGCAATGTTTTTGTCTGTCAGTAACTCTGGGTAAGCCTGATCCCTTGCAGAGAAGCTATGTCAAAATTCAAACTATCAAGTTCTATGTCGATTACAGCAGTCTTGTGCATCGCCAACCAACTGCAAGTTGTCTGTTCATCTAATGCACATGATCCTGACATTCCAGCTTTCCAATTAATTTGACATCTTTCTTTTTGTTTATTGTGTTTGTTTGTCCTGGTGTGATGGATTCTGCCCACTTTTTGCACAGAGACTCTAAGCTCCAAACACCCACTGAAGCAGATGGACCATGGCAAGTCAGGGAAATATATTGTAGTTACCTTGGCCACTATCCTAGAGAAAGGAATTTGAAACCCAAGCAAAGTAATACAAGTTCAATTAAGGCAAGAAGATATGGGGAAACTCTTCTATTTCTAACTAAATAAGGTTGGTTGCTGTGATTGGTACATGGGCTTACATGGGCTGTTTTGGGGCCACTGTTGTTTGTCATTTTTATAAATGACCTGGATGAGGGCGTAGAAGGATGGGTTAGTAAATTTGCAGATGACACTAAAGTCAGTGGAGTTGTGGACAGTGCGGAAGGTTGTTGCAGGTTACAGAGGGACATAGATAATAAGCTGCAGTGCTGGGCTGAGAGGTGGCAAATGGAGTTCAATGCGGAAAAGTGATTCACTTTGGAAGGAGTAAAAGGATTACAGAGTACTGGGCTAATGGTAAGATACTTGGTAGTGTGGATGAACAGAGAGATCTCGGTGTCCATGTGCATAGATCCCTGAAAGTTGGCACCCAGGTTGATAGGGTTGTTAAGAAGGCGTACGGAGTGTTAGCTTTTACTGGTAGAGGGATTGAGTTTCGGAGCCAGGAGGTCATGTTGCAGCTGTACAAAACTCTGGTGCAGCCGCACTTGGAGTATTGTGTACAGTTCTGGTCACCGCATTATAGGAAGGATGTGGAAGCATTGGAAAGGGTGCAGAGGAGATTTACCAGGATGTCGCCTGGTATGGTGGGAAGGTCTTATGAGGAAAGGCTGAGGGACTTGAGGTTGTTTTCGTTAGAGAGAAGAAGGTCAAGAGGTGACTTAATAGAGGCATACAAGATGATCAGAGTATTAGACAGGGTGGATAATGAGAGCCTTTTTCCTCAGATGGTGATAGCTAGCACGAGGGGACATAGCTTTAAATTGAGGGGTGATAGATATAGGACAGATGTCAGAGGTAGGTTCTTCACTCAGGGAGTAGTAAGGGCGTGGAATGCCCTGCCTGCAGCAGTAGTGGACTCGCCAACATTAAGGGCATTTAAATGGTCATTGGATAAACATATGGAGGATATTGGAATAGTGTAGGTTAGATGGGCTTTAGATTGGTTTCACTGGTCGGCGCAACATCGAGGGCCGAAGGGCCTGTACTGCGCTGTAATGTTCTATGTTCTCTATGTACTCAGTCCAAGGACAATTAGGATGGGCAACAAATGCCTGCATCCCATGCCAGAATTTTTTTTAAAAATCACTTTATTTCCCTCATGGAATTTCATTTTGGGTACGTTTCTCATTCATTAAAAGAATACATAGAAATGAATAGTAACAATAAAAAGAAAGAAAATTACCTGATCAGAGATCTAAATTTAATTAAAATGTATTGAAAACTATTCCAATACATTAAAATAATCAGTCAGTGAAACCCACCCTAAGTGCAGATCCTCGTCCATACGTTAAATGTCTACATTCCCCATGCATTATAGGACAGAGATGAGGAGGATTTTTTTCTCTGAGAGGGTTGTGTGACTTTGGAACTCTGCCTCAGAAGGCAGTGGAAGTGAGATCACAATAATTTTAAGGCAGAGATAGATAGAATTTTGTTGGGTAAAGGAATCAAAGGTTATCGGGGGTAGATGGGGAATGTGGAAACAGATCAACTACGATCTTATTGAATGGTGGAACAGGCTCACGGGATCAAATAGTCTACTTCTGCTCCTATTTCATGTGTTTGTATGTTTGTAACCTTTGCAAGAGAGCAGACAAAAGAACTCCCTTTCCATGATGTACTAGTTGAGAAATCTACTAGGGGATTCACTACCATGGTCCACTGCAAGCCTATCTTCACTGGTTAGCACACGCATTGGGATTCTTGCAGTTCCACACGCTATAAAATTGGCCTTATTAACAACCTTGTAATAGGATCTAAGCCATTTGCTCACCATGCAAGCTTAATATTGAAATAGGGCACATCAAAAGCATCCTGCAGGATAATGGCTAGCCTGAGCAGATCATTCCATGTAATATATGAGGCAAATGCATGAATAGTCCCAAGGACATCATTTTTGGCTCTTGAAAAGTGCCCAGTCTACATTAGACTATCCTGGAACGGCAAAATATCTTTAAAATTTTAGCAACAAATGAAGCTAGCTGTTTCATTCTGCTACCATGCAGTAGAAACATAAGTCGTATTTGCCACCAACCTGATGTTGCCATCAAACCAAAAAGACCTTCCCTTATCACACAAATGAGTAATATGGTGCCTGAATTTCAATGCCAGTATGATGCTAGGTAGGCCGTACATCTCAAAGACTGACAGATTGCATTAAACAGCATTTCCCAGCTACTGTTCATAATGGGCAAGGTACAGGCCATACGCAACCAGCCCATGTGTGTGGACATTAGATGTGATTCTACAATTGGACATTTGATAAATAATCCTGAGTTGGCTAAGAATTATGATGACAACTAATTTAAGGTATGTGTCATGCGGCACTATTCCGTGCACTGGAAGCGACATATATTAATACACAGGGCATATATTAATGCACAGGGCCCTGTTCTTTGCAGACAGAAAGAACATATACAGACATCAATCTATTTCAGCTAAGCAAGTAAGTGACAGGCTTTCCTCTTTCCTCAGGGCAATATCTTAACCAATCAGGGTCAAAGTGCCTGGTTTAAATTTCAAACAATGCTTAGCAGTTAAGTATCAGTCACCTGTTGTATTCTCCTGTTGTATTCTCCATGGCAATGCTCCTACCAATCAGAGTTTACTTGCCAACCAATCAGCACTTTCTTCTCATACATTATAAATTGTTATTTTCCACTTATATCAGCATACTTGAAAAGTGTCCTGATGAATGCAAGACAAAAGGTTTTGACATTTATTATTCAGGAATACTCAAGTTCTATACTACCAAATGACTATCAGTATCTGTACCCTTAAAGAGTATACTCTCCTAAGGTAATAGTACAAGGGTAGGCTACCAAAAAGGATAACACTCTCAACTACAGCCTCTTAAGAGACTTTCATTATTGTGGAATCTGCTCCAAAGCAGATTTTAATTTTATGAGGTAGTATAATCATTATGTCCCTTGGCCACCACATCTGTACATTATTTCCTTTAATTCAATTTATCATCTACTTTGATATCTAGATACTTGCAGTTAGTTATTATTTCAATCTCCACATCGCTAATTCTCAAAAGCATTATCATAAACTGGCATTTTCCAAAAGTCCATAACTAGTTCTTTTATTGATAGTTTTGATCAGTTTAAAGAGCTGTTATCACACCATTTCTGAGTTCATTTCGTTTCATTTGTTATTCCTTATGAGAACCATATGTTTATGACCCACATCAGCATATTTCAGGATTGTTATGTACTCTGATCAACAAATATTCACATAGAGGATGAAAGGCGACAGCCCTCAGGAGATCCAGTATTTAACATGAGCTCTGATTAGATCCCAAAAGCTAAGACTTGGGTCTTATTGTGAACCAAAGTAGAAGAATAAGATTGATAACAAGGTTTTTCAAAAATGCTTGAATGGCTGGATGGGATTAAAAGCTGAAGTAAAAAGGTCATAGGAGCATAGTTGCTTAGTCTATTCATGTGCTTTTGGATCAAAGGAACCAAGGTCAGAACAGCATCATCTGACTTACGAGTTTGATAGGCAAACTGTAATTGATCAATATGTGGAACAATAGGGTCCAAAAGAGGTTTTGACACAATGCTTTCAAAATATTTCATGATTATCAATGTACAAGTGACTGATGAACAATCATTCAGCTCAGCAGGCAGCGACTTTTTAGCAACTGGACCAATGATGGCTGATTTCCAACAGCAAGGAAAAGTATGCATGTCAAACAATTTCTGAAGATCATCAAGAAAAGAACAGCCAGTTGATGATAACATTCCTTAAGAATTTTTCTGCTGTTTCTGGGGTGCATGCTTTCTGTGGCTTGAATTGCTTTTCCACTTGCCATTTGTAGAAAGTAAGACATGATCCTTCTAATTCACAAAGTGGAGCCTGTTGTGGAATCACAAGTTCCTCAAATTCATCGTGTTTGAACTAGCTAAGAAATCCATTAATTCATTCGCAATATCACAAGGATTATCGGTGGACAAAATAAGGTAATTTCTCTTTTTTGTGTGAAGCCTGACATTTTATGCATACACTTTCATGCATCTCTGGGGTTATTTGTCCAAAAACAGTCATGCAGCCTGTCCCTATATGCATTTTTTGACACTCTGAATGTCCTTTCTCAACTTGAATTTTTAGTTCACCAGGTCTGTCTTGGTCCCCTACTTCAAATTCAGCTTGTTTTCCCGTATTTATTGCTTTCAAGTCACTTATAATCCTAGATTTCTGATTTGGATAAATTTTAATTGTTTTAGTTTGGACATTAAGCAGTTCAGAGAAGATATAATCATTTATGGTATCTGTACTCTTATGTATGTCTTCATCCTTCATTAAAACATTCAAAATAATGTTATCAAAGCAAATTTGCAGATCTTGAATGGTCATATCATCCCAAACTTTAACCAATTTCCTGCCAGATTTTGCTGTTTTCAGTTTTTGTTGATGCTGAGAAAGGATAAGCACATTAGAATCTAAATCATCAATCCCTGGTCAAAGTAAAGACTGTGACAACTTCAATTTTATTTATTTGCCAAGGTTCTTTGCATGGACCTTATTCACAGATGCACTATTACTGTTAAACTTCTTGTCCCTTCCTGTCCTATTCTGCTTCACTCAAATTGCTACATTGCTCTGCTGCCTTGACTTTTCTCTTTACATTTCTAAATCTCCCTTCACCCGACATCTCCTCCCTGCCCCTTGCCTTTTAGTTTCAAACTCTATCCACAGCTAAGGTGTTAATCCCCATCGGTTCAAACAGAGTCCACTCCAACTGAACCACTCTTTCTTTTCCCAATAGTAGCGCCATGAATTGAAATTTCATCTTCCCACACCACTTAGGCCACATGTTTAATTCTCTAACCTGCTGGACCCTCTATCAATGTGTCCTTGGTTCAGGTAGTAATCCAGAGATTTTTACTCTTGAGGTTCAGTTTATTAGTTGGAAACCAGTTTCTTTTCCCCTCCCACTCCAATTTCTTTTTCAGTTTCACATGAGACAGGCAACACAATTTTCAGAACTCGGCCATAGAGAACATTATCTATTTGCCTGACTTACTGTCCCCTAAAACTACCATGTTACTTTTCACTATCCCCACTTGAATGCGCTGCAGCAACATGGTGCTTTGATTACTCAGCCAGCAGTTTTAATTTTCATCCACACTGGAAGTACCTTGTAGCTGTTGGGCAAAGACAAGGGCTGAGGCTCCTCTATGACTACATCCTGGCTGAATTACAGTCATAACCTTCTGCCCCCTACCAGTGTCAGACCATAAATTACTATTGTGACTAAAGGATGTGACTGCCTCCCAGAATAAAATACCCAGATAACTCTCCACCTTTTTTATGTCTGGCAATTTCTGCAGCCTGGACTCTGGTTCAACAAGTCTGAGCTGAAATTTCTCAAGCTGCAGACACTCACTGCAGGTATGGATGACTGGGATTGCAATGCTATCCAAAAATTCTCACATGCTGCAGCTACAGCACACCATCTTCCCTGTCATTTCTATCTATATGGTTTCCTTATTTAGTTAGTTAAAATTATTGTTCAATTGATAGTCAACATATTTTCCCAAAGGTAGAGGAGTCTAAAGCTAGAGGGCATAGGTTTAAGGTGAGAGGAGAGAGATACAAAAGGGTCAGAGGGGCAATTTTTTCCACTTGGAGGGTAGTGAGTGTCTGGAATGAGCTGCCAGAGGCAGTAGTAGAGGCGGTACAATTTTGTCTTTTAAAAAGTATTTAGACAGTTACATGGGTAAGATGGGTATAGACGGATATAGGCCAAATGCGGGCAATTGGGACTAGCTTAGTGGTAAAAACTGGGCAGAATGGACAAGTTGGGCCGAAGGGCCTGTTTCCACGCTGTAAACCTTGATGACTCTATAGATCAGTTTATCAACTTTATTAATTTAATAAAGCAATGGTAAGTTACAGATACTTAGTTCTGAGTTTGACACTCCGCCCTAACATAAAAAGAACAAAACTGCAATAGTTATCAACCAATCATGGAGCTGCTGTGGCATCATTCCTTGATCTTTTCACTGATTTTGAAGTTCTGGCTCACCCCATAAGCTTGGCTTTCTTGCAGGTTTGCTCCTGGGTCTGGTTTTATCTCCCAGCCCTCCACACACTGGTTTCAGACACGATTGCGGAGGAGGATCCTGTCCAAAGTCTTTTAGAATATTTAATTACACTCTTTTTTAACAATGTATTGTAAATGGTCTAATTTTAACATTTATTGTACCATGATCTTCACTGATCTCTACATCTTCTCAGAGGAAACATTCACTGAGTTTGAATCTGGTCTCATGTCATAAAGATGACCTCTTGAAAATAGAGCTCCAGAACCAATATTAATTTTATCCATAGATCCATCCATCTATCTAACTATTTAATAATGCACTGTGAAACATGACTGATGTTATAGGAAAACAAAGTTATTGATACGTTTTGCCAGAGCAAGTATAGAAAACAGCTGTCACATCAACTCACAACAGTTAGAATCCAGCTTACTTTGTTCAAGCAGACTAACATAAAATTCACTAAGATGACCACATGAACAATAACAGGGCCCATCTCTGGATAGTAATTCAATATCTATACTCAGCAATATCTCCCTTTGGACCCTTGGCATTCAAGTTGGCCAGCTGGTAAAGTTCAAGCTGCGAGTTAATCTCCAGAATCTCTGAATCTGTCAGGCAGGCCTGCTCTTTCTTTGAAAGTAAATGAGATATTCTTCCTTACTAAAGGTACACCTTTGCTTTCATAGGATGGCTTTATTAATGATAAGAAGACAACCACTTAAGGGGAATCTTTTCTAAGTGTGAGAGTAAAGGAATAAATCCAAGTGACAGCCTCAGGCTGATTAGGACAGTGAATCAGCCTAATTATATACTTTTGTATTGTAGGACATGAGTGGAATATCAAAGAATTCCATTGTGTATAACAACATGTTAATGCTTGACAATAGCTGGCATGTGCACTCACCACAAATTGAACAATACACCAGTAAGCTGAGAACAAACGATGATTGCAGCTGATGTACAATAAGTATATATCTTATAGCACCAGAAATTGACAAATAACAATACTTCTTTTCAAAGTTTTTATCTTATTTCTCCCCTTTTCTGAAGTATTCTCATGCCAAACATCTTTCTCTAACAAAAGAACAAACCGGAGGCTTGCTCCCAAGTCTCTGCCAATCCACCACTCAATTACAGGCTGATCAAAGTTCATAAGAATTCATCAATGGACTACGATTCCTTTTTTTCTTCTCCTCACTGTCTGTCACTTCAGTTTCAGAATTGCTGAAATTTGGAAGTTATTGAGTGTGTGAAAAGATGATTTATTTGCCATTTGTTGCTTGATTCTGCCATAGAGTCATAGAGGTTTACAGCATGGAAACAGGCCCTTTGGCCCAACTTGTCCATGCCACCCTTTTCTTTAAAACCCCTAAGCTAATCCCAATTACCTGCATTTGGCCCATATCCCTCTATACCCATCGTACCCATGTAACTATCTAAATGCTCTTTAAAAGACAAAATTGTACCCGCCTCTACTACTACCTCTGGCAGCTTGTTCCAGACACTCACCTCCCTCTGTGTGAAGAAATTGCCCCTCTGGACACTTTTGTATCTCTCCCCTCTCACCTTAAACCTATGTCCTCTTGTTTTAGACTCCCCTACCTTTGGGAAAAGATATTGACTATCTAGCTGATCTGTGCCCCTCATTATTTTATAGGCCTCTATAAGATCACCCCTCAGCCTCCTACGCTCCAGAGAAAAAAGTTCCAGTCTACCCAGCCTCTCCTTATAACTCAATCCATCAAGTCCTGGTAGCATCCTAGTAAATCTTTTCTGCACTCTTTCTAGTTTAATAATATCCTTTCTATAAGAGGGTGACCAGAATTGCACACATCATTCCAAGTGTGGCCTTACCTATGTCTTGTACAATTTCAACAAGACATTCCAACTCCTGTATTCAATGTTCTGACCGATGAAACCAAGCATGCCGAATGCTTTCTTCACCACTCTGTCCACCTGTGACTCCACTTGCAAGGAGCTATGAACATGTACTCCTAGATCTCTTTGTTCTGTAACTCTCCCCAACGCCCTACCATTAACTGAGTAAGTCCTGATCTGGTTCAATCTACCAAAATGCATCACCTCGCATTTGTCTAAATTAAACTCCATCTGCCATTCGTCAGCCCACTGGCCCAATTGATCAAGATCCAGTTGCAATTGGAGATAACGTTCTTCACTGTCCACTATGCTACCAATCTTGGTGTCATCTGCAAAATTACTAACCATGCCTCCTATATTCTCATCCAAATCATTAATATAAATGACAAATAACAGTGGACCCAGCACTGATCCCTGAGGCACACCGCTGGTCACAGGCCTCCAGTTTGAAAAATAACCCTCTAGAACCACCCTCTGGCTTCTATGTCAAGAAGCCAATTTTGTATCCATTTAGATACCTCACCCTGGATTCCGTGAGATTTAATCTTATGCAACAACTTACCATGCGGTACCTTGTCAAAGGCCTTGCTAAAGTCCATGTAGACAACATCAACTGCACTGTCCTCATCTACCTTCTTGGTTACCCCTTCAAAAAGCTCAATTAAATTTGTGAGACATGATTTTCCACTCACAAAGCCATGCTGACTGTCCCTAATCAGTCTTTGTGTCTCTAAATGCCTGTAGATCCTGTCTCTCAAAATACCTTCCAACAATTTACCCACTACAGATGTGAGGCTCACTGGCCTGTAGCTTTTCCCTGCAGTCCTTTTTAAACAAAGACACAACATTTGCCACTCTCCAATCTTCAGGCACCTCATCCATGACTATCGATGATTCAAATATCTCGGCTAGGGGACCCGCAATTTCCTCCCTAGCCTCCCACAATGTCCTGGGATACACTTCATCAGGTCCCGGGGATTTATCTACCTTGATGCGCTTTAAGACTTCCAGCACCTCCTTCTCTGTAATATGTACACTCCTCAAGACATCACTATTTATTTCCCCAAGTTCCCTAACATCCATGCCATGGTAAGGAATAAAATCCAAAGGAAGTCCCATAAGGTACACATTATTTATTTTCGTAGAAGTTATATTTTAATGTTAATTATTTCTCTCCACAGCTTTCAGTATCCTTGTAGCATATGCTATCAAAATTGATAGTTTAGGTTTAACAGTTGCACCAGAACATGCATTAATTGACTGATTGGTCTCTTGTGTTGCAATTTTATGCTTTACTTTACAATGCTATGAACAATTTTCTTAACTTGTAATCATTTGGATAACATTTGTAGGAACCCCATTCCCAGAATTTATTATACTTGGTATATTTATAGTCCTATTTGATATTTTGACCACATAGCATTATCCAACATCAGTGAGGAATTAATTAAATTGTTCCTAGCCACAGCACAGTGAAACAAGTGACCAAGAATTTCAATCTCAACCCTAGGGCAGAAAACTGTTGAAGAAAGACAATAGCAACAGAAGGAGTATTGAAGCTGAGCCATTGGGCGGCATGGTGCCACAGTGGTTAGCACTGCTGCCTCACTGCACCAGGGACCCGGTGCTGTGAGGCAGCAGTGCTAACCACTGTTGCCTCACATTGGCTGGAGTTTCCACATTCTCCCCGTGTCTGCGTGGGTTTCTTGTGGGTGCTCCGGTTTCCTCCCACAGTCCAAAGGTGTGCAGGTTAGGTGGATTGGCCATTCTAAATTGCCTCTTAGTGTCAGAAGGACTAGCTGGAGTAAATGCATGGGGTTATGGGGATAGGGTCTGGGTGGGATTGTGGTCGGTGCAGACTCGATGGGCTGAATAGCCTCCTTCTGCACTGTATAATTCTATGATTCTTATATACATTGGTGTAGGACTGTAGTCATATATAGGCTGATTACCTAAGGCACACAGGTTTTCTTCCTAAGAAAATTAATAAACTAGCTGAGCTTTTGACAAAAACCTGACAGCTTATGGTCACTTTCAGAGACCAGTGTTTGAATTTTACACTCCACTGCTGACAGGCTTTGGGCGCAGGGGGTAGGCCAGGAAAATTCCCCAGATGGCCCTCCCTCCACCCTCCTATCCACCTAACTTTTTCACAATTTTACAGTGGTACAGTTGAAGGCGAGGCCAGCCTGCCTGCCCTTGAGTAGGCAAATAATGATTTTAGTAGTATTGTCACTGGACTAGTATTCCAGAGATCTAGGGCAATGCTCTGGGGACCGAGGCTTAAATCCCACCATGCAAGATGGTGGAATTTGAATTGAATAGAAATATATGAAATTACAAGTCTAACGATGACCATGAAACCATTGTCAATTGTTGTAAAAACCCATCCGAGTCACTGATGTCCTTTAGGGAAAGAAATCTGAGGTCCTTGGTCTGGCCTACATGTAACTCCAGATCCACAGCAATGTGGTTGACTCTTAAATGTCCCCTCAAGGGTAAAATTAGGGATGGCCATTAAATGCTAGCCCAGCCAGCCCACAAAAAGAATTTTAGAGGAACAGCAATATATTTCAAAGTCAGAATGGTGTGTGATTTAGTGGGGAGCTCTCAGGTGATGGCTTTCTCATGCACGTGCTGCCCTTGTTCTTCTGGATGGATAATTTTGTAGTTTAGAAGTTGCTGTCACATAAACCTTCGCAATTTGTTGCACGGCATCTTGAAGTTGATGCACACTGCAACCATAGAATATGCAGGAAAAGGTGCACTTGAATCCAATAGACTATACTGAAGTTCTGATATATAGAGCAGCAATTGGAAGAAACACAATTTTGTGGGTTTTAAATTTAATGAATGTATTTTTGATAAAGATTCTCTAAGTTAGAAGTTCAAAGAGGTATTGTTATTGTTTGGTAATTTTGTTGTGTTCCTCCTCTCAAATAATTGGAAGTTAAAAAGAGCGTGTTCCAAAAATTACTTCCAATCCATAATATTGGTCCCCTGGAAAAGTCTGCACTGCATCATGAACTGCTGTGATATGACATTCATTTGTGTACACTGAACAAATATAAAAATTCTAGAGGCAAACTAGATCACTAAAAGATTATGTGTCACTAATCATTGAATTATTCTGTAAAGTAATATTCAAGTTGCTTTCTTGTACCTTGAAATTGATTTTGTGACAATTATTACGTTGTCAAGATTTGGCAGTACTTCAACTAGTAAGACCTTGACCATTCAGTCATTCAAATTATCAGAACATTTGTAAATATTCAAAGCATAGGAATTGCAAGGTTAGAAATTAAATTAGTCCTAAAACAATGAGTTAATAATTTGACATTTTTAGACAATGCTTGTTATTAGTAACTAGTTGCTTTCTGCTGGCTGGTAATTGTTGGGATTGAAGAAGAATGCAAAACTGGTTGCAGAAACATCCAAGAACATCTTAGAAAGTTATAAACTATCAGTTTATAGGAGTTGAAGGGGCAGGGGTTTAAATGCTGGAGATTAAAATTGCAGTTTAGGAATATAATTTAAACACTATGGGATAGAAGTTGATTAGCCCTGTTTAGGCACAGTGTCATGCTTCTTGACCTAGCGGAGTCCATTTAGATTGAGGTGGGAAACACACAAACTATATGTAGCAATGTCACCTGAAAGATTATGGGGTTGGCCTGGGATTCCCTAGTGTTACTGTCTGCTACTGAACTCTGCCAGCAACCTCTGTGCAGAGAGGAGACCCTTGCAGCATTGTTTGCAAACCATGTGTTATAGCCAGCCTGTTCTTCTTAAAGGCAGACAGGATTCTAAAGGGAAGCCACACAATTATTTTATGAAATATGAATTATTGCAGATCAAATAGAGGGATCCATTGTGACAAATATAGCATTGGAGGCATCAATGCAAAAAAACCATGGCCCCATGGGGGAGCCAAGTGATCCTTGAAGACCACCCTCAGAAGCGATTGGGTGCAAGTGATCAAGGAGGTCAGACAGAATTATCCCACTTTTGGGAGGGTGGCACAGTGGGTGGGAAAAATGGTGTTAAAGCCAGTGATCCCAACAATGGCTTTCTCCACCATATCGTTCAGCTCATAGTTGAAAAGAAATGAATGGACGGGTTCCAAAACATAATGCTGGTGGGCTGAGCTCCGATTAAGCCCGCCCCAGCAACTTGCGTTTTAAAAGACTAGGGCCACCCTATTTAAAGTACACCCTTAGACAAAAAAAGAGAACACCTCCCGCCCCATGGAACATCCACCTCCCCAGCACTGCCCCTCAACATTGTTCACTGGCACTGGCTAATCAATGCCCAGGAAACCCCCTCAGCTCCCTGAGCAATGCAGTCATCTGAACTCCTCTGCTGAATTCTGTTTGCCAGGTGCATGACATGAGAGACCTGTCATGATTCATATCAGTATGATGGACAATGCAATGGGAGGGTGTGGAGGATTATCAGGCACCAAGGCCTGAGAATCAGATGGTAATATGTTCTAATGGGGATCCATTGAACATTGGGATTCCAGTTGCATCATTGGTATGAGTGGGGACAATCACAATGGGAAATCCCACCAGGGTAAATCACGTTTTGGGTCTCCCACAGGATTTTCCGCTCCCTCCGCCAATTGCTGAAAATGGGAGTGGATAATCCCCCACCCTGTCAATTCCTAGATGGGACATGGGAACCTGGTGGCAGTGCTTCAAGAAGTCTCATTATCTCACATGGGTGGTCAACATATGTGAATACATCTTCATTCCACATTTCCTGCCACTTGATGGAACACATCCCCATCACTCATCCATCATGACTCACTGGTACACAAGACTCCTGCTTAATATTTAGATATTCCATCTCATTCTCACTCATCCACCTATGCTGTTAGCCTAACACCCACCTCTCCTGTCTCCAATTTGGCAAAGACAGGCACTTTGTTCAAGGAGAGTGTGGGTTAGGTTGATTGGCCAGGTTAAAAATTGCCCCTTAGAGTCCTGAGATGCGTAGGTTAGAGGGATTAGCGGGTAAATATGTGGGGGTAGGGCCTGGGTGGGATTGTGGTCGGTGCAGACTCGATGGGCCGAATGGCCTCCTTCTGCACTGTAGGGTTTCTATGATTTCTATGAGAGTACTGCACAAACATTCTGCCCTGTTTCATGCAAGCAGGGTGACATGTAATAGAAGGGAATAGCACATACTTGGGGCAAGGAAACCTGCATCTCCTGAGATCTCAGAGGAGTTGATTCTCTACCTCATGGGACTGGCTGCATTTCAGCCCTTAGCATCCATAATCACTGTGAACATTGAGGATAAGTACATTTTCCTATCTTATGCCCGTCTCAGCTTCCAGTACACTCTCAACTTGCCATTTAGCATGACAAGCAAGTTGCAAATAGTGTGGCAATGGATCTCTTGCTTCCCTCTTGCCATTCCCCCTTCCCTCACAGCAACATTCCCCTTCTGAGTTCACCTTTCAGGCACCCAAGAATTGCTGCACATCCAGTCATAGGAGCCCCTGGCCCCCAGGGAAAGAGAACAACATTACAATGCTAATGAAGAGGACCCATGTCTTGATCTGACACTCATAGGATCACTGAATTTGTACAACACAGATGGAGACCCACTTTGCCATTTAAGCCCATGCTGGCCCACTACATGTGCATTTAGGCTTGTTCCACTCCCCTGTTCCTTGTAGCGCTAAAAACATTTTCTCAGGAGCTTATTCAATTATCTTTGAAAGCTATGATTGAATCTGCCTGCATCACACTCATAGGCATTCCGGAATCGATCATTTGCTCAGTAAAAAGAAGTTTATCTCTGAGTCATCTTTAGTTCTTAAATCTGTGCCCTCTGGTTCTTAACCCTTTTTGCCAATTGAGACAATTTATCTCTATTTACTCTGTCCACAGCCCTCATGATTTTGAACACCCTCATCAAATCTCCCTTTAAATTTTCTCTTCCCAATAATCCCAGCTTCTCTAACCTATGTAGATAATGAAGTCCCTCACATCTGGAACAAAAATGCAAAAAATGAAACAGCTGCCATTGTAGCAATGAATGCACAACTCCAGCGCAGGATGAATTGGGAGATGACCTCAAGGCATTTGAGAAGTTTAAGCAAATTGACATTTAGTACAAAAACAGAAAATGCAAGAAAAATGCAACAGTTCTGGCAGCATCTGTGGAGAAAGAAACAGAGTTAACGTTTCACATCCATATGACTCTTCTTCACTTATATTTTTAATTCTGTAGAGTCATATTGGACTTGAAACATTTTTTGGAATTCTCCGGTCTCGAACACCATAGTCCTGCTTCCAGCGAGAATAAAGAATTTGGCACTCAGCTAAATCTCCATTCACAGCCGCAAGACCGAATAATCCCAGCCACAGGCGAGGTCAGAGATGGTAAAAGATGCCCTATCAGCCTGCCTTCAGTGAACATTGAAGCTCCCCATCGGGGAATTGAACCTCGGTCTCCCGCGTGACAGGCGGGGATACTGACCACTTCTAGTCATTAACTCTGTTTCTCTCTCCATAGATGCTGCCAGACCTGCTAAGTTTTTCCAGCATTTTTTTGTTTTTATTTCAGATTTCCAGCATTTGTAGTGTTATGTTTTTATTGACATTTAGTAGTTCTCTAAAAGGAGAGGAAAAGGTCAGCTGCGTCCTTATGTGCACAGGAGAGAAAGGATTGGATTTGTTTAATGGCTCAGAGATCTATTGTGAGGTTGACAGCAAAAACCCAGACAATATTTTTGAGAAATTCAGCACACATATCCAGCCAAAGTCAAACCATCAGATCCCCTGATATGAATTTCAAAGACCGAGGTAGGAACTAAATGAGCATATTGGCAATTTTTTGACAAGATCGAAAAATGAAACCAGCAGGCGTACATTCAAAGAAATGGATGAACAGCTGGTACATTAGCTCACTTGGGGGACTGTACACGCCAAAATACAAACAGCTGTGATTAGACAGGACAAGCTGTTGATACAACTGGATTGATAGATGAAGATATTGACTACTCAAATGGCTAGCCTTCAATTAAGTCAAGGGAAAAGGAGCAGGGTTGATGCAGGGAAATAGAAACTAAAGAATATGCACCAGGCAGAGAGAAAAATTTACAAGAGCTGTGGATGACCACGAGTTCACAAACAGAAGGAAATGTCCCACTTATGGATCAAACTGCCCAGCATGTGGAAACCCCAGTCACTGGGAAAAGATATGTCAAATAAAGAAAAATGTGATGGTAAAGGAATTACAAAAGGCATCATGGGAAAGAAAAGAAACCAAATCATCCATGCCCTGGAAATTGATGATGAATTTGAGGATATAATAGATATTGGAACCAAAAAGTGCATGAAATGACCTGATATGACAATTCCTCTAGAAAAGAAATTTATACAAAAAAATCTGTGTAAAGCACTAACTAGTCTGCAGAGGTTATTCTTGAGGCTACATAGTTATGATTTTACTCTGAAATACAACCCAGCAGGAGAAATTATGGTAGTGGATGGCCTATCTCATCTGTTAGCACAGGAGAGACACATAATAAAAGATGTAGAAATAAATATCCATCATCTAGAGAACATAACATCACCAAAACTGAGTCAAATTAGAGATGAGACTAATAAAGACTAAAGGTTACAGAGGCTTTCTCAGCAAATGATACAGGGATATCCCTGATAAGGTGCAGCAAATACAACTAATAATACAGCAGTATTGGACAATCAAAGATGACGGCTCTCTAGAAGATACATGAAGGCCATATGGAAATAGAAAAGCATGAGCTCAGAGTCAGATCAGCTGTGTATTAGATACAGCTGTGTACATCTACAGAGACATTGAAAGAATGGTGTCGACATGCAGCATATGCCTGAAGTGTAGAAATACACAGAAGAAAGAAAAGATAATAGCTACTGAAGTACCATCCAGACCGTCACATACTGTGGGAGTCAATTTATTCACACACTAGTGTGAATGGAAAGGCAGTGGTGTAATGGTATTGTCACCGGACTAGTAATCCAGAGACCCGGGTTCAAATCTAACAATGGCAGATTGTGAAATTTGAATTCAATAAACATCTGAAATTGAAAGTCAAAGAACAAAGAACAATACAGCACAGGAACAGGCCCTTCGGCCCTCCAAGCCCGTGCCGCTCCCTGGTCCAAACTAGACCATTCTTTTGTATCCCTCCATTCCCACTTCGTTCATATGGCTATCTAGATAAGTCTTAAACGTTCCCAGTGTGTCCGCCTCCACCACCTTGCCTGGCAGCGCATTCCAGGCCCCCACCACCCTCTGTGTAAAATATGTCCTTCTGATGTCTGTGTTAAACATGCCCCCCTTCACCTTGAACCTATGACCCCTCGTGAACGTCACCACTGACCTGGGGAAAAGCTTCCCACCGTTCACCCTATCTATGCCTTTCATAATTTTATACACCTCTATTAAGTCTCCCTTCATCCTCCGTCTTTCCAGGGAGAACAACCCCAGTTTACCCAATCTCTCCTCATAACTAAGCCCCTCCATACCAGGCAACATCCTGGGAAACCTCCTCTGTACTCTCTCCAAAGCCTCCATGTCCTTCTGGTAGTGTGGCGACCAGAACTGGATGCAGTATTCCAAATGCGGCCCAACCAACGTTCTATACATCTGCAACATCAGACCCCAATTTTTATACTCTATGCCCCGTCCTATAAAGGCAAGCATGCCATATGCCTTCCTCACCATCTTCTCCACCTGTGATGTCACCTTCAAGGATCTGTGGACTTGCACACCCAGGTCCCTCTGCGTATCTACACCCTTTATGGTTCTGCCATTTATCGTATAGCTCCTCCCTACATTATTTCTACCAAAATGCATCACTTTGCATTTATCTGGATTGAACTCCGTCTGCCATTTCTTTGCCCAAATTTCCAGCCTATCTATATCCTTCTGTAGCCTCTGACAATGTTCCTCACTATCTGCAAGTCCTGCCAATTTTGTGTCGTCCGCAAACTTACTGATCACCCCAGTTACACCTTCTTCCAGATCATTTATATAAATCACAAACAGCAGAGGTCCCAATACAGAGCCCTGCGGAACACCACTAGTCACAGGCCTCCAGCTGGAAAAAGACCCTTCCATTACCACCCTGTGTCTTCTGTGACCAAGCCAGTTCTCCACCCATCTAGCCACCTCCCCCTTTATCCCATGAGGTCCAACCTTTTTCACCAGCCTACCATGAGGGACTTTGTCAAACGCTTTACTAAAGTCCATATAGACGACATCCACGGCCCTTCCCTCATCAACCATTCTGGTCACTTCTTCAAAAAACTCCACCAGGTTAGTGAGGCATGACCTCCCTCTCACAAAACCATGCTGACTATCGTTAATGAGTTTATTCCTTTCTAAATGCGCATACATCCTATCTCTAAGAATCTTCTCCAACAACTTCCCCACCACGGATGTCAAGCTCACCGGCCTATAATTACCCAGGTTATCCTTCCTACCCTTCTTAAATAACGGGACCACATTAGCTATCCTCCAATCCTCTGGGACCTCACCTGCGTCCAAGTCGAAAAATAACCATTGTCAATTGTTGTAAAAGCCCATCTGGTTCATTAATGTCCTTTAGGGAGGAAATCTGCTGTTCTTACTTGGTCTGGCCTACATATGACTGGGTGTAGAGGCATTATATTTGTTAAAGAAAGAGGAATGTTATATTGGTATATTATTCCAAGGTAACTTGGGAACTATGGCTTGAATTTTCATCCTCAAGACAGGTAGAGGGAGGCAGGAAAGTTCCTGGCTCAGCCCACATACCTCGAGAGAAAATGGCCACAAAGTCAGGATCTTTATTGCTGGAGGGCAAGTGCCCTATTGGATTCAGGCCAACCAACCTGGGAAGAAGTACGGAGGCAGGCATCCAGCTGCTGGGTGTCAAGGTAGGCTATTTAAAAGGCCCATCTTTGTGCTGTGGGACTTCATCACAGTTAAAATATAAACACATTGCCGGAATCTTAAAACAGTTCATGCTGGCGGGATTTTCCCATCCCGCTGCAGAGAACGGAGATTTGGCTGGCCACCAAGTTCTCTGTCCTCACTGCAGTGGGAATGTGGCATGAATGACAGGTAAGATCGCCCAAAGGCTCTCCACAACTCACCCATATCGCCTCATCTCTAACACATACCCTTTGCTCATCCCTGCCATTGCTAACCCCAATGCCGAGCTATGGCCACTGACCCTTGATACATATACAGAACCAATGAACCTTATAGTGACAGTAGGTAGTGCAATAAAAAAGCTTTAAAAATGTAATTCATTGATTCAATACTTAATCTGGCATAAATAAACATTGACAGCTTTGGCTCTCTGATTTCTGCACTACCAAGCAATGTTTTCCCTGTGGTGTTGCTGTTTCAGCAAGATTATTAATGTCTGGGCTTTCAGCCAAACCTATGAGGCTTGGCTGATATTTCAGATATTCAATACTCTTGTTTCAACAGCTGCACCTCAGGGAAAATATTGCTTGACTGACAACTCTGGCTCTCTGATCTTCTCGGTCAATTCCACAATGCTTATAAACACAAGGTTGAGTGTTTAGAAGGGCTTCTTGTTTATGTTATTCATATGTTAAAGAGTCTGGTTGATTGGCACTATTATTGCCTTGTAGTGCAATGACTTTTTTCGTATAGTTGAAAGTAACCAATGAATGGCTTTTTAAAAGTTTTTCTTTACACATCCTACTGTCACTATAGGATCAATTGGTTCTATACAGGGTATAGTGGGTCAATAGGCATAGAAGTGCCATAGCTTGGCATAGGGGGCATGATGGAATGTGGGGATCTAGGTGGAAGAGCAGAACTTGGCATTGGGGGTATGAGAAGGCAAGGGGATGGGTGAAGTGCCATAGCTTGACACAGGAAGATGAGAGGCCATACGGGATGGATGAAAGATCCTAGCTTAACATTGGGCATATGAGGGGCCATGGGAGGTTGGTTTGGTTGGGAGCTTACCTTGGCATTGAGAGCATGAAGAGGATCTTTGCAACTCATCTTTTGTGAGATCCCCTCATGCAGACTAGCATTCACAACTCCTCTGAGGGGCCATGAAACATGGTTCTTTAAAAACTTGGTTCAACTCTGTGATAAGCATGTGTTTTTTGCTTTTAAGTTGCTCATCAATTTGGCGAGTCTTGTGACAAACATGTGACAAGAAGTGAGGTCACTAGGATGTAGGTCAAGAAAGGTGTGTGGAAAGAAGCAGCAGGGTTGCTGCTTAGAGCTGTTGCCACTGACCACTATTAGGGTTCTCACCTGTGTATTGCATTGATTCATTTATATTTATTTCTTTATTGTTGGTAACCATGTCATTGTTGAGGCAGAGGTGTATGTGTTTCTGGGCTTTTGGTTTTGTTGCTGTTTTGTCGGGTGTATTTGAATCTGATGGCCTCATAGAGGTTGGTTCGATGCACCTGAGTTTTTTGTTTGTTAGTTTACACCTATCTCTGTATTGTTTGTTTAATCTCCACAATATCTCTCTGTATTCCTGTCTTATATTTTTCTTCTCTTGACTTTTTTGATGGGAAGAATGGTTATCGACTGATCGATTTTCTTCAAAAATTCATTTTTTTTTATGACCACAGGGGTTAATAACTTCAGAATTGCCTAGTCTGTCTGTAAGCAATTTTGTGAAATTTTTGGGTCATAAGAGAATCTATGAAAATTGCAAATGAGTAGACATGCCTAGCTCTGCAATGTAGCCAGCCAGATCGGGATTGTCATGTGCGGGCTTTTGACATGTGCATATTAACCAATTAAAACATCTTTACCGAGACATTTCTAACTCATGTCATTAATCTCCCATGGAGTGCCTATGTGTCCAAAGGACATGTTCCAGGAGGTCAACAGTAACCCCTCAGAATAGGACACACACTCTGAGGATGCACCATAACAGGACTTATGCAGTTCATGCACCAGCTCAGACAGTCACACTTTGCTAAGACCAGTCAGGGAAACAGATGGGTTTTCACTGAGTGACGCACATCACAAATAAGTAAGTGAAGATGGTGGAGACAGGGACACAAGTGGTGAATCCATGCTGGAGGGCACGGGAAGTTCTTAAACTGTGTTCAGCTGGATGCAGATGTTGCACCATGGGGACTAATGACAAACTCAATACTTTTGGAGCAACAACAAAAAACATGCAATGGGACCGCACTATAGAAAGTGTGGAGGAGTCTGTCTTAATAATGAGTAGCATGGTGTTGCACGTATTTGTGATGATATAATTGCCCAAGAAAAGAGTGGTCACCTGTGCAGTGCAGCAAACGTGGCAATTAAAGTGCATGGATGCCTGCACTAATGGCTTGCACATTATGAATGCAATCTTAAATACAACTGATGAAACCCTAGTGTTCCCTCTTCATCACCACATTGATCTGTAGCAACCTGCTCTCAGCCTACTAGCAGGAATCTGTGGCTGGGCTATGAGACCAATGGTGGTAAAAGGGAATACGTAGGCAGGGTTTCAGTCCTGATGGACAAATCTGCTCTTATGTAGTTGCTGATAGAGAGTCTTCAATGGGTCCTCTTGGCTTCAAAACCCATAGTGTGCCTCAGCTGTCTAAGTAGGAATATGAACAGCATGGGGGGACTGAGATCTTTGGATGAGGTGGGACTAATGGAGGGGAGGAGATCAATAGTAAGGAGAAAGGTTAATATACTGGGCCAGAAGAAAGCACTCCTGCTCCTCTTGGCCCGTAAGGAGTGCTGTGAAGGCATTTAAATTTTCCCTCAAGCTCTCTCATGCTGCTTTAGCTATTAGGTTTACTGAGGCCTGAGAAATCTGACTGGCTAGAGTTAAATCTGTAGGACAGGTTAAATGTGAGGCTATCATTATATTTAAATGGCCAACACATTTTCTTTAATGTTAAACCTGGGAGTTGGAGGGTTGGATGCAAATTGGAGTCCGGTTACGAATTTTATATGTTTTACATCTTGACCCCAATCCATCCACTTTTGGGAATTAAAATTACCCCCATTATCTCCAAACATTTCCCACCACTGATGTGAAACTGACTGCTCTGAATTTCTACATTTATCACTCTATATTCATTTATGAATTCTGGTTATGTTTTAAAACACATTAAGACTTGTACATCAATTCTTCAGGCTTCTTTTAAATAGATTGCAAATGAGATTATTCAAAATTAACATTCAGAAAGTACTGGTCAAACATAATTTTTCATGTTATATCTTCATATATAAATATAATTACTCAAGTTATTCCAGATAATCTTATTCAAAAATAAATGCATACATATGAGTAGCTGCAAATATGCACTCGTATGGAATCACTGAGCTCCGTCTATCGCATATTGCTTGTGCAAGTATTCCATGTTGTAGTTTCACCAGGTTGCCTGCTCATTTTTAGGTATGCATGTTGCTACTTCTGGCTTGCCTTCCTGCATTCTCCAATGAACCAGGGTTGATCCATTACCTTGATGACAATGGTAAAATGAGGGATATGCCAGGCCATGAGATTACTTACAGGTTGTGTTTTAATATAATTCTGCCCACAGCACCTGCTGGATCTGTTTTAATCTATCTCATTTAACACAATGGTTAAATGAGATAGACTCCCAGATGAGTTAAATGACCCAGAATAATATGGAGAGTATGAGGAGTTTGAAGATGGGACTTTGTCTTCAGGGGGATTCTGCCAGGGTTATTCCTACCACTGACATGGACACATGCATCTGCGATAGGTAGATTGGTGAGGACAAAGTCTGAAAGGTTTCTCCCTTTTGTTGGTTCCCTCATCAGATTGTGTAGACCCAGTGTGGTCTAAATGCCCTTCAGTATTCAACTTGCAGTGGTGCTACTGAGCCTCTCTTGGTGATGCCCATTGAAGTCCCCTACCAGATTACTCTCTGTACCCTTGCTGCCCTCAGTGCTTCTTCAATTGGTATTCAACATGGAGGAGAACAGAATTATTAACTTGAGGGAGATTGGTAGGTGATAATCAGTAGGAGGTTTCCTTGCACATGTTTGACCTGATATCATGAGACTTAACAAGGCATCAAGTCAATGCTAAGAGCTCACAAGGCAACTCCTTCCCAACTATATACCAATGTGCTACTTACTGCCTCTTCTGGCGCCGTCCTGTTGGTGGGATAGGTCCTACCCAGGGATGGTGATGGTGTCTGGGACATTGCCTGTCAGGTATGCTTCTGTGAGTATTTCTATGTCAGACTGTTGCTCGACTAGTCTGTGGGACAGTTATCTCAATTTTGGTACAGGCCCTCAGATGTTTGTAAAGTGGACTCTGTGGGATCGTCAGGGCTGGGTGTGCTGTTGAAATTTCCAGTGCCTAGGTTGATCTATCCAGTTTTATTCCTTTTTGACTTTTTTGCAGCAGCTTGGTAAAATTGGGTGGTTTGTTAGGCAATTTTAGAGGGCAGTTAAGAGTCAATCACATTGCTGTATATCTGGAATCACATTTAGGTGAGAGTAGGTAAATACAGCAAATTTTCTTCCCTAAAGGACATTATGAAACAGATGGGTTTTTAATGACAATAGTTGTATTGTCACCATTACTGAGACTGATTTTTGAATGTTTCTTCTTTGCTTTTGAATTTGTTACTTGAATTTAAATTCCATCAGCTATCATAGGAGGATTTGAACCCATGCCACCAAAGTACTAATCTGGGCATTTAGTTACTAGACCAGTGATATTGCCACTACACCACCATCTCCCTAATAGATGTCATGTGTATGATTCCCAAAGATAAAATCACAGAGAGCCAATTTAACTTTTGGTGATGTTACGAAATTAACAATCTTGGACCGGTTGCCCTCTAGACACTCCTTTGACTTTTGTTTCTACTTAAAGCAAAGAAAAAATACCTGCTGTGTATCAGGAGCAAGTGGCACAGTGGATAGTGTTGCTGTCTCTGAGCCATGAAGCTCCAGGTTCACGTCCCATCCTGGGACTTGATGGCCATGTAAAAACGTGTTCATAATGTGGTCAAACAGGTTGATTAGCAACGTGCAAATTCTTCCAACATGCCAATGGCAGGCGATAGGAGCTGGAGACACCTAATCAACATGTTTGATGTGGAGTGGTATGCCTTGCAAGCTACCCTCTGACTTCAGGCTTGCAACTTATTCCAGGAAAAACAAGCCATGGAAAACATGTGAAAGCATGTGCTTTTGTTTGCTTCATGTATCTCTACACATGAAAAGACTTTGAAATCTATAAGAGGCAACCAATATAATATCAATGTTTTTACACCATAACTAAAAGTTTAAATTGCTCTTTATAAATTATAAGGAAAAGTGCAGTTAAATAGGAAGCGAATACATACAGATTTGGTATATGTGACCATGAAAAACTATAATGTTCACTTCATGTTGAAATTGTCTTTGTCATTCGTAATCCTATAGAATCATAGAATCCCTACAGTGCAGAAGGAGGCCATTCAGCCCATCAAGTCTGCACCGAACACGATCCCACTCAGACCCTATTCCCATAACTCCTCACATTTACCCTGCTAATCCCCCTTACACTAGGGTTAATTTAGCATGGCCAATCAACCTAACCCACACATCTTTGGACTGTGGGAGGAAACCGGAGCACCCAGAGGAAAGCCACACAGACTCCATGCAAACTCCACACAGAGAGTGACCCGAGGCTGGAATTGAACCCGGGTCCCTGGCGCTGTGGGGCAGCAGTGGTAACCACTATGCTACCATGCCACCCCAGAGAATAATCTCTGCATTACTCCCAGTGCAACACACCAGTGACAACAGAAATAAGAGGTCATACCATGCTAATGTATAGTTGGGATCAGGGATCTGGATTTTCACAGTGGTGGAGGCTGTCTTATGTTTTGCTTTATTTTTAAATTTCAAGATAGTGCCGAAGCACTGAGTCAGGCCTTCCATCCAGCTTGCCCCAGTACCTGGCAGCTTCCTTGCTTATTCCAAGGTTACCTTGCCCGACTCCCAGAGAACCTCACCTCCTTGGAACGAAAATCCGAGATTCTGGGGCACTTTCTCCTGGGTCAGATTTGTGGAGCCGGGAAATTCCCAACTCTGAGCTTAAAACCCAGGAGGAAACATTCAGACCAGGGTTCAGGATGAAAGGCTTCAGATTCTTAAGCCATCGGGACAAATTCTGTGGCTGGAAGAACCTGTTCAAAACGAATAAAGGTAAGACCACTATCTCCACGGGCAGGTTAAATAGTGCTGCGCCGGATGTGTTAAACTAATTCAATGGGGATTCAACAACTAGATAGTGGCCAGGACGTTACAGTTCTGTCATCGCGTGGGCCACTTAAATTGCCATTTACTTCAGTAGGATTGTAATTTCCTGCTGGGTGGGAGGGGACATAAAATCCTGGCTATAGTGTTAAAAAGTAAAAGTAAGTTGCACAGAGGACTTGGAAAGCCAATTAAAATTAAAATAATACAAGAATTAGGTGGATCATAGAAAATACAAAGAGAAGTAAGTTGGGTTTGGTATGTACATGTATAAATGCACAAAATGTGGTCAGTTAAGTTGGCAAGAAATAATGTCTGGAGTAGGTTATTTAGCTCTTCAAGTCTGCTCAGCCAATCAGTAAGACCGTTGCTGCACATTTTCCTTAATTCCACCCTTCCTGCATTATTCCAATATTCTTTCATTCTATTGGTACCCAAAAACTCTATCGACTTCTGTCTTGAATATCCTCAATCACCGAGCATCCACAGCTCTCTCGCATAGATCCAAAGATTCACAAGCCTTTGAGTGAAGAGATTTCTCAATTCAGCCCTAAAATGTTTACTGCTTCTTCTGAGATTGTGATCCTTAGTTCTAGACTGCCTAGCCAGGAGTATCATCCTCTGGACATCTACTCTGTCAAGTCCCTTAAGAGGCGGCATAGTGGCAAGCACTGTTGCCTCAGCGCCAGGGATCTAGGTTTAATTCTGGCATTCGGTGACTGCCTGTGAGAAGTTTGCATGTTCCCATTGTGTCTCCATGGGTTTCCTACGGGTGCTATGGTTTCCTCCCACAGTCCAAAAATGTGCAGGTTAGGTGGATTGACCATGATCAATGTGCGGGGATGGGCCAGGGAGTTGGGCCAGACTGGAGTCCTCTTTCGGGGAGTTGGTGCAAATTTGATGGACCAAATGGCCTCCTTTTGCACTGTGAAGATTCTATGATTCTAATTTTGTATATTCCAATTAGATCAGCTTTAATTCCTATAATTCTTTGTGACTATAGGTCTAGTCTACTCAATTTCTCCAAATAATGCAATCCTCTCATTCCAGGAATCACGACAGATGAACCTTCATTGCAATCCCTCTATGGCAAGTACATCCCACGAAGGCTGTACCTCCATGTTAACTTCCTATGATTTGTGTACAAGGGCATCCAGGTCCCTCTGAGTGTCAACATTTCCAATCTCTCACAAATAACCATGGGAGAATATGATACATAGAACATTACAGCGCAGTACAGGCCCTTCGGCCCTCGATGTTGCGCCGACCAGTGGAACCAATCTAAAGCCCCTCTAATCTAAACTATTCCAATATCATCCATATGTTTATTCAATAACCATTTGAATGCTCTTAATGTTGACGGGTCCATTACTGCTGCAGGCAGGGCATTCCATGCCCTTACTACTCTCTGGGTAAAGAACCTACCTCTAACATCTGTCCTATATCTCTCACCCCTCAATTTAAAGCTATGTCCCCTCGTGCTAGCCATCACCATCTGAGGAAAAAGGCTCTCACTATCCACCCTATCTAATCCTCTGATCATCTTGTATGCCTCTACTAAGTCACCTCTTAACCTTCTTCTCTCTAACGAAAACAACCTCAAGCCCCTCAGCCTTTCCTCATACGATTTTCCCACCATACCAGGCAACACCCTGGTAAATCTCCTCTGCACCCTTTCCAACACTTCCACATCCTTCCTATAATGCGGCGACCAGAACTGTACGCAATACTCCAAATGATACTGTGGTAATAATAGAACAATGGCTTGAAAAATGGGGCAATCAAATACTTAGGGCCCGATTTTACCGTTGCATCGTGCCCATTTTTGGGTGCAAAAACTTGGTAAAGTCAGGCATGAGGCCATTAATGCGATCCGCGCCCGCGCAGATGCCCACTTTACCAAGGCCCGAAAATGGCCGTGATCCGATTCGCGCCCATAACAGGCGCAACGGCGATTTAAATGCATTTGCATGCATTTAAATTGAATTAATGGGCTGCCCGCCCAACTTTACCAGCATTTCCCCCTTTACCATCACGTTCGCCCATCCAGATTCGGCGCAAAACAGACATGCTCGACAAAGATCTGTTTCGGGCGCTCCAGCTTCTGAAGAGATAAGTTCAGAGCTTCCAATGGCTCTCTGACTCAGATTGGTGGTGGAGGGAGAGGGAAATGGTTTAGATCATTATCTGGTGAGGGGGGTGTGGGGAGGGAAGAAGAGGCAGGTCAGATGTAACTCTGGTGGGGGGGGGGGGGAGGAGGAAGGAGGCCAGATCATTCTCTGGAGGGGGGAGAGGGGGTGGGGAGGCCCGATCATTCTGAGGGTTGGGGGGGGTGGGGGTGGGGGGCGTGCTATCCCATAACATTACTAATTCTGATCATTCCTGTTGTAAATGCTACTTAGATTATATTTCATTTGCCATGAATATTTTTTTTCCCCTACACCAGCAAGTTCAGAAGAAGTAGAAATTATCTTATTACCATTTCCCAAATTATCTTCTAAACCTCGAAATGCAGCTCTTAGAATTTACTGCAAGTTGGCTGTTGCTAAACACACTTCCAAAGGTTGTTGAATCAAGCAACGGTTATTTGTACACACACCTATATGTTTTATTACACAACTTCAATAAAGGCCTGGATATGTACCGCAGTGGATTTTGCAAGTACAGGCAGCAGAGAGAAGGGATTCCACAGCTATAATAGTGCACGTGCACTTAATTAGTGAAACTGTCAAAGTACTTGGCTGTAAGTATGTGAAATATATTGGGAGTGAGGCCAGATGGATCTCTGGTGGGGAGGCAGGGGCAGGCGGGCGATCAGTGGGGCGAAAGGGGGCAGAGGTCTGGGTAGCGGGAGGGTGGATAAGGGGGACAGTTATGTTGTGGGGGTGGGGCAACGTCTGGGGGGCCATCGCTCCTGGTGGGAAATCTGTCATCCTTACCTTGTCTGGCCTACATGTGACTCTAGATCCACAGTAATGTGGTTAACTCTTAACTGCCTTCTGGAGTGGCCTAACAAAAAGCTTTATCCGCTTTTTGTGGCCCGGGAGCGATGCGACATGCGCAGTTCAGAGCTCCGATCGTTTCGGATGCGCTAAGACCCACCCACAGTGCAATTCAGACTTGCGATTTTGTTTTCAGGCTAAGTGCGTATGGGAGCGCCTGAAAGTTGATTTCCAAGCTGGATCTGAATTGCGCCCAGATTCAGCACTTACAATGAAAATGGTAAAATCGGGCCCTTAATATTCCTGGTTTACAGGAAAGATAAAGGTTAACCAAAAAGATGAGAGATCGCATTTTTGATTGAACAAAATATTACAGAACTAGAAAGAGAGACTATACTTGAGGGAATTAAAGACACAGTGCTAAAAATTGGATAATTCCAGTTTTTGGACATAGAGATCATGATACACAAGTAACCTGTAACAGGCAGTGGCATAGTGGTAATAATAGTGATTCTCGGCTAATGCCCTGGGGACATTGGTTCAAATCCCAACAGATCAGCTGGTAGAATATAGTACAATTAATGAATCTGGAATTAAACAATAGCCTCAGTAATGGTGACCAAGAAACTATAATTGATTGCCTTAAAAAAATGTATTCACTAATGTCCTTTTGAAAGGGAAATCTGTCATCCTTGCCTTATCTGGCCTACATGTGACTCCAGATCCACAGTAATGTGGTTAACTCTTAACTGCCGTCTGGAGTGGCCTAACAAGCCATTCAGTTCAAGGGCAATTTGGAGATGGTCAACACCCACTAGCTTTGTCACCGACACCCACATCCCATGAAATAATTAAAAACCTCAAGGATATGCAGGCAGCATGCAAATTTCATCCTGCCTGCTCATTACCATAATTCCTCAGGAGGTCTCATGGCGCATTGGTAACATCACTACCTCTGAACCAGAAGCTCTGGGTTCAAGTCCAACGCTAGAACTTGTTGGCCATGGATGGGGTATGCATATCAGGGTTCAACGGACTGATAATCCTTCTACAACTTCCCCACTATTCCACAAAGGGAAAAAAAGTGTGTGTATGAAGATATGCTAAAACATCCACCATGATTGACGTGTGTACATAATTTGGCACTTTGCAAACTTTCAGATGTACTTATCAATTTTCACTCCAAGGGAGATTAATATCAGACTTTTATCACTCTCCTAGCTCTCCATTATAGAAATCATCACCACAAACACTTAGATTTTGTCTGTTGGGTCAGTTTATATACTTTCATCCGGGCCTTCAACAGCTGGGCTTCAAATGTCTTTCTCTGTTCTTTTAAACTTGTTAGTTAGAAGAGACTGTTTATGTCAGGAAGGATAATGTTCCTGCCAAGATTTAAGACATAAAAATTCTGCTTGATCTATGAAAAATGAGTTGCAATAATATTTGGTCCCTACTTACATTGTCAATCTTGTTCAAAGTAAGAATTAATGAGAGTACATACTCTCCTCAATTTGTCACAAATTTGGTAAATCAAGCATATTCATTTCTGTGGAGGTTGAGCTATTAACATGTAGCAAATAATAACAATAATTTTCTCTTAATCAAGGTGTTTTACTGTCCCGCTTCTTACCTTCATCACTATGAAGACTAATTTATTAATTGTCTGTTTACCTACCACAATCTAGATCACTCCTAAACAGCTCTAAACTATTATGCTAATAATTAGTAATTATTTATCCCAAATGAATTAGATTTATGCTGCTCAACTCATTGGATTGTCTTTTATCAGTTTTCAAATTAACTAGCTATTTTACATCATGTGGAAAATAATTTTCTCCATCAATAACCGAGTGTTAGAAAATAATTAGAGAAATTTCCAGAATCTATGAAAAGAAAGATGGCTGTCTGACAACCAACAACATCTCATCAAAAGGCACTGTTATATCACAGAGATCACTTTGAGAAGAGCCACGTATTGCAAATACCTAATAATTGTGAGTTAGATTTAACAAGAAACAGAAACCTCAAAGTTATTCTTTGGGATTACTTAATGCGATTGTGAAAAAAATGTACTTTATCTGTCATGTGAGCCCATATAAAATAAAAGGTTAGTACTTTGATGCGCTATCAATAAGGCGAAAGACTACCGGTGTGCCAATACAAGTGTAGGCTTTTATTCACAACAGAATCAGGAACAGATCCCAACAAATAACCGACCTGGACTGAACAAGGGGGAGGAGACAGCCACCTTTATTCTAGGTGCCGAGGGGAGGAACCAAACTGGAAGGGGATGTGTCCAGGTATGACAAACACACACAACGGTGGTCCATATAGGACAAAGGCACAACTGAGGTCCACCACATTCACCCCTTCCTTTAAAAAAACAACACGGGGGTGAAGCGGAAACAATATTACAAGTCCAGACGAACCGGTGGCTTGATCCGCTGTCGCGATCGTCATAGTGCAGGTCGCAGAGTCATCCGAGCAGGGAGCGATGTCGTCCTAGGCTCCGTACAGTGAGCGTCGAGAGAAGGCGCCAGATGGTGTGAAGCGGACCGATCCGTCGTCCCGTCCAGTCGTCGGGTACTGCGTGGCGACGGCTCCGGCGACTCAAGCGAGCTGTACACCAGGGGCGAGAGGAGTGAGCAGTGGCCCTGGTGGCGTATGGGGAACAGCGGGAACTGGAGCTAGGGGGTGGGGGGCCGCAACAGGCTCTGGGCGCACTACATTGGAGACAGGGACTGAGGGAGGAAGAGGCGCAGCAATCTCCGAGTGGACAACACCAGGGACCGTGGGGCGGAAGGACGTGGTGACCTCAGGGGCACCCGCGGGTGCCAAGTCGCGGACAGAAACCGTGTCCTCCCACCCATCAGGGTACGCTACATAAGCGTATTGAGGATTAGCGTGGAGCAATTGGACCTCCTCGACCAAGGGATCTGCCTTATGGGT
Organism: Mustelus asterias; assembly: GCF_964213995.1. Taxonomy (NCBI): domain Eukaryota; kingdom Metazoa; phylum Chordata; class Chondrichthyes; order Carcharhiniformes; family Triakidae; genus Mustelus; species Mustelus asterias. The sequence continues at coordinate 85,112,789 of NC_135802.1, forward strand.
CCGGACATGCTTCCGAAGCAGAACGGGCCCCGGGGACATCAGCCAATCCGGGAGCGAAGTACCCGAGGAGGACTTCCTGGGAAACGAAAACATCCACTCGTGAAGGGTCGTATTGGTCGCTGTGCACAAGAGTGACCTAATGGAATGTAATACGTCCGGAAGGACGTCTTGCCAATGGCTGACTGGAAGGCCCCTAGACCGTAGCGCTAATAGAACGGCCTTCCAGACGGTTACGTTCTCCCGCTCTACTTGACCATTTCCCCTGGGGTTATAGCTAGTGGTGCGGCTGGAGGCAACGCCTTTGGAGAGTAGGTACTGCCTCAGCTCGTCACTCATGAAAGAGGACCCACGGTCGCTATGAACATAGGATGGGAAGCCGAACAGGGTGAAGAGCAAGGTCAGGGTCCGAATCACTGTAGCCGTGGTCATGTCCGAGCAGGGGAAGGCAAAAGGGAAACGTGAGTATTCATCAATGATATTCAGGAAATAAACATTGCGGTTAGAGGAGGGGAGGGGACCTTGAAAGTCAATGCTAAGGCACTCAAACGCGCGAGTGGACTTTACAAGGTGCGCCCTACCTGGCCGGTAGAACTGCGGTTTGCACTCAGCGCAGACCCTGCATTGCCTGGTAATCGTCCGAACTTCCTCGAGGGATTAGGGCAGGTTACGGGACTTGACAAAGTGGAAAAATCTGGTGACACCCGGATGACAGAGGTCGCTATGGAGGGACTGTAGCTGGACTAGTTGGGCGCTGGCACATGATCCCCGGGACAGGGCATCTGGGGGCTCATTGAGCTTCCCCGGCCGGTACATGATGTCATATCTGTCGGTGGAGAGCTCAATCCTCCACCGCAAGATCTTGTCATTCTTAATCTTGCCCTTTTGTCTGGTGTTAAACAGGAAGGCAACTGACCGCTGGTCCGTAATTAAGGTGAATCGTTGGCCTGCGAGATAATGGCGCCAGTGCCGGACGGCTTCCACGATGGCCTGGGCCTCCTTCTCGACCGAGGAGTGTCGAATCTCAGGGCCTTGTAAGGTCCGGGAAAAGAAGGCCACCGGACAGTCCCTCTGGTTAAGGGTGGCGGCTAGGGCAAAGTCAGACGCATCACTTTCCACTTGGAATGGGATGGATTCGTCCACAGTATGCATCGCGGCCTTCGCGATGTCCGCTTTGATGTCGTCGAAGGCCCAACAGGCCTCCTCCGCCAGGGGAAAAGAGGTCGATTTTAGGAGGGGACGGGCTTTATCCACGCAACAGGGAACCCACTGGGCATAGTAGGAGAAGAAGCCCAGGCATCTCCTCAGTGCTTTGAGGGTAGTAGGAAGGGGAGGCTGCATAAGGGGACGCAAACGGACTGGGTCGGGGCCAATGACACCATTTTCTATCACATACCCAAGGATGGCAAGGCGGCGTGTCCGGAAAACACACTTCGCTTCATTATATGTGAGGTTCAGGAGAGTGGCCGTACGAAGGAATTTTTGTAGGTTGGCATCATGATCCTGCAGGTTATGGCCGCAGATGGTGACGTTATCCAGATATGGGAAAGTAGCCCGTAGCCCGTGCTGGTCTACCATTTGATTCATGTACCGCTGGAAGACTGAGACCCCATTGGTGACACCAAAGGGGACTCGGAGGAACTGGTAGAGGCGGCCATCCGCCTCAATGGCAGTATATGGGCGTTCCTCCGAGCGGATAGGGAGCTGGTGGTAAGCCGATTTCAAATCAATCGTCGAGAAAACCCTATAGTGCGCGATGCGGTTGACTATGTCCGCGATACAGGGAAGAGGATACGCATCTAGTTGGGTATACCTGTTTATGGTCTGGCTGTAGTCAATCACCATGCGGTGTTTTTCCCCCCGATTTAACTATGACCACTTCGCCCTCCAGGGGCTGGTGCTGGCCTGGATAATCCCTTCCCAGAGCAGACATTGTACCTCGGACCGAATGAAGGCCCGGTCATCCGCACTATAGCGCCTACTCTTGGTAGCTATTGGCCTACAATCCGGGGTAAGGTTATCAAATAAGGGGGGGGGGTGATCTTGAGGGTCGAGAGACTGCAGGTGGTGCGCGAGGGGCACTGCAGTGACGGCGCCTTGCAGACGAAGAGCGGGGATAAGGGCCATCATACTGCATGGTGACGCTCCTATGGTGGCTGAGGAAATCTAACCGCAGCAGTACAGCTGCGCAGAGTCGCAGCAGCACGAGGAGCCGAAAACGTTCGTAGACTGTGCCCTGTACCATCAGCGTCACCAAACAGTACCCGAGGACCTCCACTGAGCGGGAATTCGAGGCCATGGAGATGGTCTGGCTCCAGGGTTGCACGGGAAGGGCATATTGACGCACTGTGCGAGGGCGTATAAAACTTTCTGTGCTCCCACAGTCGAACAGGCAATTTTCTGCATGGCCATTTACCTTGATCTCCATTATTGACTTGGAGAGTTGATGAGGCTGCGACTGGTCCAGGCAAATCGATGCCACCGTCGAATCCAAGAAGAATCCATCTTTGTCCCGGTCTGATGACGTCACGGATAAAGCTTCCTGTTCGGCGCGTCTGGATGCCAGTCTCAAAGATGGCGATTCCCGCACTTCCGGTGACCGCATTAAAGATGGCGATTCGCGCGCAGCCGCCGCCTGCCTTAAAGATGGCTGCGCCCACGAAACACACGTGGCGCCACGAGGCTTCGGAAGCGGCTTTGCCCGGCAGACTTTAGCGAAGTGGCCTAGCTTACCGCATCCGGAGAAAATCGCGTCCTTCGCCGGGCAGCGACGCCGAGGGTGCTTGGGTAGGCCGCAAAAGTAACATTTGGGCCCCGCCGGAACAGCCATCGCGGTGGAGCCGTCGATAGAACGGGATGCAGGGTAAGACCCGAGATTGTGAGAGGCCGCTTCTAACGTTTCAGCCATCGTGGCTGTTCTTCGGAGATCTAGGTCATCTTGTTCCAGCAGGCGCTGCCGGATGTATGTAGACTCAATGCCTGCAACGTAGGCGTCGCGGATCAGGTCCTCCGTGTTCTGAGCTGCTGTAACAGCCTTACAGTCACAAGCTCGAGCTAGGACCCGCAGGGCGCGCAGAAATTGGGCGCACGATTCTCCTGGCTGCTGCTTGCGGGTAGTTAGGAGATGTCTGGTGTAAACCACGTTAGGGCTCTTTCGGAACTGCCCTTTTAGGAGTTCGATAGCGTCCGCGTATGTAGCAGCGTCTCGGAAGATTCCATAGACAGCTTCGCTTACCCGGGCGCAGAGCACGTGGAGTTTAGAGTCGTCAGTGTCAATGGTCGTAGCGGTGTCGACGAATGCTTCGAAGCAGTCCAGCCAATGATCGAATTTATCAGAGGCTCCAACCTCTTGAGGGTCTAATGCTAACTTGTCGGGTTTTAGAAACTGCTCCATGCTGGTCAACTGTTGTGAATAAAATTGATGCGCTATCAATAAGGCGAAAGACTACCAGTGTGCCAATACAAGTGTAGGCTTTTATTCACAACAGAATCAGGAGCAGATCCCAACAAATAACCGTCCTGGACTGAACAAGGGGGAGGAGACAGCCACCTTTATACTAGGTGCCAAGGGGAGGAACCAAACTGGAAGGGGATGTGTCCAGGTATGACAAACACACAACGGTGGTCCATATAGGACAAAGGCACAACTGAGGTCCACCACATACTTCTAATAAATTGTAACTGAAGCAATTGTGTATATGCTTGTTGTGTTTCTATACTAACTCTACACGGTGTAATTATCAAGCTGCAATTTTCAAAACATCAATGCATCTGGAATTTCCCTGAGAATTTTCCCAATCATCTAATGTAACCTTAGCATAAACTACAGAGAAATAATACAGGTGACCATTTGCACCATTTCCATTGTTCTGCCATTGAAAGTAAAATGAGTGATCAGGGAGCCCCCCACAATTGCCATTGTGCTAGGAAGCTATTTAATGGACTCTGCTACAATGTCAAATGGTTGCATGAGACTGTTTAAACACAAGGCAAGTGTGCCCTAAACTATAAACTGAGGGAGCAATGTGTGCATCTGGTCAGCTAACGATCATGGTTGTCACTTACATTGATTCATCGATTGGATAATCCTATGAGGAAACATTGAATATAATGGGCCTTAATTTCTCTGAGGTTTAGAAAATGGGAGGTGATCCAATGATACATAAAATTCTGAGCAGAATCAGCAGGGTAGATATTAAGGGACTGTTTATTCTTGCTGTTGAGTTTAGAACTTAGTCTCAGGATAAGGAGCAGCTCATTTAGGACTAAGATGAGGAGAATTTATTCTACTCAGAGGATTGAGAGTCTTTGAAACTCTCCACCCCAGAGAACTCAAGTCATTGAAAATAATCAAGACTGAGATCAATAGATTTTTTGGACGCAAAGGGAATAAAGGGATATGGTGGGTAGGATAGGAAATTGGAGTTGAGGCAAAAGCTTAACCATGATGTTATTGAATGCAGAGCAGGCTCAAGGGGTATGAAGTAGTTCCACTCCTACTTCTTATGTTCACTGATATAACATAATTTCTCCTTTTTTCTGGGGGTACTATTGAATGGAAACTGAACTGGATCAGCCATATAAATAATGTGGCAACAAGAGCAAGTTGGAGGCTGTAAATTCTTTGACAAGTAACTCACATTTTGACTCCTCAATGCCTATCCACCATCTACAAGGCACAGGTCAGGGGTGTGATGGAATACTCCCTACTTGCCTGGATGGGTGTAGCTCCAATTACAAACAAGAAACTTGACTCCATCCAGGATAAAGCAGCTCACTTGACTGGCACCCCTTCCACCACCTTAAACATTCACTTTCTCCACCATTGATGCACTGTGGAAACAGTGTATAGCATTTACAAAATGTACTGCACAAACTCAGCACGGCTCCTTTGACAGCCCACTGCAAGCCCATGACCTCTACAACTTAAAAGGGCAGCAGAAGCATGTGAACACCAACACCTGAAAGATTCCCTCCAAGCCTCACACCATTCTGACTTTGGACAATCTCACTGTTTCTTCATTACTGCTGGGTCAAAATCCTGGAACTTCCTTCCCAGCAGCACTGTGGGTGTACCTACACCACATGGATTGCAGAGGTTCAAGAAGGTGACTTACCACCACATTCTCAAGATAATTAAGAGTGGGCATTAAGTGTTGATCTTGTCAGCGATGCCACACCTGATGAAAGAATATTTGTTTTAGATGAGCTGTGTCATTCTACCAAAACGGCCTCTTCAAGGTCCACTTCTCTCTGAAAGGGCATCTTATACAGATAGCAACAGACCACCGCAATTATAAGTGTGTACTGCAGGGCATCACCTGACTGGTCCAGACATTGAAACTGCGTCTTCAGAAGCCCAATGGCCTGCTTGATATTGGCCTCTGTGAGCAGGTGACTATGTTTATTGCACTTCTGTGACTCAATCTCAGGTTTACTCAAAGGGATCAGTAAGCATCTCTTCAAAGGATATCCTTTATTTGCTATAATCCAATGGTCTCCTACAATACTGAATCTTGGCTTCTTCATTTCAGGTATGGCTGTCTTAAATAGCCAAGCATGCACAGACCACTTCATCTGCTAACCAATGGCAACTGTGTGCCAATAAATGACTACCCCTTTCAGCCACATATACTTTTATAAGCCCATCTTGTTGAATAAACCAACCCTGATTGCCTCTCTGCTATGTTGCTGCCTCCTATTTGGATTGTCCCAAAACCAAAATGGATCCTCTGCTAATCTTTCTGGCAAACCAAATAAACTAACTCAAATTAACGAGGGGATAAATTAAAAGGGGCAACTCCCAAAAAGGAGGGGAACCCCCCGAAACAAAAGACAAAGTGGAAAGGAAACTTAAAACATCAAATCAAAATGTGAGTAAAGGGGTTAATAATGCACCCCAGACCCTCTGGTGCCCAGCGGGCATGGAAAGCTTTAACGGTGCCCTCAGACACTGCACAATGGATCCTGTGCCTTTCCACAAAATTGTAGACTAGTTCTTAACAAGTTGACAACAAGCTTGTTAACAGGCTTAATTGGACCTTGCTCTAAATTGGAGGGGTTGCTGGATCACGCCTTTCTCCCTCCTCAGCATCTGGAAGCTGACACAATGATCTGTGTTGGAAAATAGCTCTCCTGCTGCCTTCGTTCCTGCATCAATTTGGTCACCAAAATTTTACCTATTATTTAAAACTATTTGTTTAATAATGTGGTGTTTCCAGGAAAATGCTTAGCATATCAATTCATAATTTCCAAGTTTAAATCAGCCTTAAATTCATATGTATCTATCACAGAGGGAAGCTTTTCACAGTTCTGGCTAGAGGAAGCACTTTGCAGTTGCAGAACACTCAGCATCAGGGGAAGGGAAACAAGCTGGGTGGACCAGCCTTACCAGACAGATGAGCATGTCTAATCCATCAGTCACAGAACTATGTAAATGCTGGCTGCAGAATCTCTATGACACAAATAGTCCTGCCTGACCTGCAAAAGGAGGAAGCACATAAATAAAAAACATTCTGACTCGTACAGATTCAAAGCGAAAATGAGAACATATAAATATATATTATTTAAATGTCGAGTTAATCACACAACAGACAATCCACTGTGGCAATGTTACATATGTTGTAAAGTGGTTCCTTGTACCCCGTGGGATATCTGCTATAGCCTTCAGCGCCAGCCGTTAGCACAGCTGGGTAGCCTACTGTTCAGAAGAAGTGGGAGCCAATGCCACTGATTACAGCTGTCGCTACTTCTCTGCACCCTACTGATCTGACTGATCCCTTGATATCATAAAACCCAAAGTTGTCAGTCAAACTAAATTTGAATTTCAAGGATACAGCAATGAATCATAGTTCAGACAGACATTCCTGTTACTAGTTCTTACAGTTTTTGAGAAAGGCATTTTACAAAATTAAAGAGCATCTATGTATTATACAAAACTGCAAGGTTTCATTTGTTTGGTTTTTGTTCTGCATTTGTGGTTTTCTTTTTATTATTATTTAATTGGTTGTCATTTTCAATCCTGATATTATGATCAATTTTAGTGCAACATTAATGCACCTTTTTTGGGTACTGATAAACATGAGTGTGTGAAAACGTGCAAAATGCAATTAACCCTTCAATCTGATAATATTTCTCATATAACTCACAAACTTTTTTTTTTGATTTAACCATGTATTATTGATACCGGTTTATGTCTCAACAATTTATGAATGTTGTCCTACATTGTGCAACAATTAATGCCACACATCACTGAATTAACTTTACCATATAATGTTATAAATCCAACCTACATGAACCCCAAAGGCTGAAGATACTAATAGCAAAATGATCGCACTATGCTTAACTCAATTGCCATATCTTCGAAACAGTCAGTACATGCAGCCATTTCTGTTGGCACTAGCACTTAAGAGCAACTTTCTTTTTCCATTAGTCCCAACAAATCACATTTAGATTTGGAATGCGTGTATTCAATAGTGTTATGCTGTTAATGCTTGTTCCTGAGTAAGGTTAATGTATGACTTCTGCATTTTATTTCTGGATTACAGTGGCTGTATGACCGTAGATTTACAGTAAAAGGACTGAGAGGCAAGATATTTTGAACTGCCTGAGAGTGTAACTGGCTCCAGACATCAATCAGCCTACATTTTTATTCAGCAAAAAACAGGATAATAGTTCATCACAAACTTGCACTTGTATTTGATCTGCACTTGATCTGAAAGATTAATCCCAGATAAGATAATGTCACCAGCTCACTGTCAGTGACTGTTGAGAATTATTGGTACATCCTGACATCTTGTATGTATGTATTTGATGAGACCAGGGTGACCTTTAACTGGAATGCCCCTACAGTCAACTAACCTGCTAACAATCAATGTGCCAATAACTTCAGGAATGGAGGGCAAAATATTAGAGAGCAAAAGATAAATTTTTAAAAATAGGAACAAGACATAATTACAATCATTTTTGGGCACAGAAAAGAGGTAAAATGTTCCAATATTAAGAGGTTATGTTCCATACTTGAATGTAGCTTGAAAGATGTCCAACACTATATTGGCACAGTCAATAAATAGGCATCCTTGGTGGTCACCTCAAATAGGCAATAGACCACCTCTTCTTAAAGGTCCAACACCTGTTCCATGACAAAAGAACAAAGAACAAAGAACAGTACAGCACAGGAAACAGGCCCTTCGGCCCTCCAAGCCTGTGCCGCTCCTTGGTCCAACTAGACCAATCGTTTGTATCCCTCCATTCCCAGGCTGCTCATGTGACTATCCAGGTAAGTCTTAAACGATGTCAGCGTGCCTGCCTCCACCACCCTACTTGGCAGCGCATTCCAGGCCCCCACCACCCTCTGTGTAAAAAACGTCCCTCTGATGTCTGAGTTATACTTCGCCCCTCTCAGCTTGAGCCCGTGACCCCTCGTGATCGTCACCTCCGACCTGGGAAAAAGCTTCCCACTGTTCACCCTATCTATACCCTTCATAATCTTGTATACCTCTATTAGATCTCCCCTCATTCTCCGTCTTTCCAAGGAGAACAACCCCAGTCTACCCAATCTCTCCTCATAGCTAAGACCCTCCATACCAGGCAACATCCTGGTAAACCTTCTCTGCACTCTCTCCAATGCCTCCACGTCCTTCTGGTAGTGCGGCGACCAGAACTGGACGCAGTACTCCAAATGTGGCCTAACCAGCGTTCTATACAGCTGCATCATCAGACTCCAGCGTTTATACTCTATACCCCGTCCTATAAAGGCAAGCATACCATATGCCTTCTTCACCACCTTCTCCACCTGTGTTGCCACCTTCAAGGATTTGTGGACTTGCACACCTAGGTCCCTCTGTGTTTCTATACTCCTGATGACGCTGCCATTTATTGTATGACCAATCTGAAATTTGGCAGGACAGAGAGCATGCATTGGGTATACTCAAGTTATATTCTCCGGTTCTTGTACAAATGCTGCCTGTCAGAAAGTTTTTGAAATTTAATTTAGTGTAATATGGATCCAGGACGAGTAGGAGTGCTCCACGTGGCTCCCCTTACTGCTGGCCACTGCCGCCTGTGCTTGACTGCCCCTCCTTCTGTTCCCCTCCAACCCATCTGATCTACAGGGTCACTGTCAATGTCACAGCCGACTCTAATTGATGTGCACTAAACTGGAAAGCTGCATCAGGATGTCTGATTAGCACATGCACCTAATTGAAGTTATGGTGATGGTGCCCAAGGCTCAAATTCCAATGAGCCATGAATCTGCAGCTTTTGGTACTCAGCAAATTAGTGCCTGGAAATGGGCTTGGACAGATTTGTCCCCTCACTGTTTATTTTCTCAATAAATATAACAGAAGTATGAGAGTCAACTGTATCATCCAGTCATCTACCAAAATCAGACCAACTGCTCATCATATTTATTGACAACACCATTACTTCTGATCATACGTACCTTTGCATTCTTAATTTGTCAAACCTTTGTTAGGTGATAAACAGAATATTGCACAATGTGAAAGAGCCTTATTTATTCAGATCACCAGATAGATTTGCAACACTTCTGAGGTAGATGGTCCTTTCCCTGGGGAAATTAAATGCAGATTTATATATTATTGATGACTGCTCTTTTCCTTACATGTGTTCATTTAATTGTGTTAATATAGTCATTATTGTCAAATAATTAGAGGATCAGAGTTTGGGTAGATTACAAAAATGTCCAGTCAAATCAAATGAAGCTTTCTACAACCATTCAACATATTATGTAGTTTGTGAGAGTTCTACATGAAATGTTATCATCTTATAGGCTTTAATCAGTTTTACTCAGAATCATATGCACAAGCCAACATCATTATAGCCTGGCCTACAGGAATAATGTAATTTATTGACACTCCACTCTTACATCTTTCAGGAAGTAGGATAGACATACCGACATCAGCATACTGTAAAAAGTAATAAGAATCACAGTTTGGCATTTATTGAGAAATTTCCATGGTCATTTCAATTGCATATCTTCTGGGTCTGAGACTGACATCATAGTGACAATTTGGAAAATCATCTACACCTACCTCCATGCAAATAAAACAAAGGAGGAGCTACCATGTATGTACCACATTTCAGGACCCACCTTGGTGGTGCAGATGGACAAGAAGAGAGAGATCTTATTTCCATACTGAGGGATGGCGAATGGGGGCTAGCAGTAGACCCTAAAGAGAAACCCTCAAAGATGAATGGGAACAGATGACAAGGAAGATCAATGGCCAGAGCCTGACACTGAGGACTTGGCAGTAGTGCCACCAGAGGTTTCCTGAATTTATGCAGCTGGTCAAGCACAGTGAATGCATCTTCAAAGAGCCGGCCCTAGTGACTGCACCAACAGTTTCTCACACTTCTTAATGTACCACACCACCATCACTCATCCTTCAGTAACCCTAGCACTCAGGAGTGTGACATAACATCCAGTTACTCCACCTCACACTCAGACACATTCTAATTATACTAGACTCGCACTAGCAACCTCTGCTTCCACATACTTCTAGTTTTTCAGCTGTAGCAGGCATATCACCCAAACATCATGCAAAGTAATCAATTACATTTTTACCCCTTTCTTACAGGATAAGATGGTTTATAAATTACTGGAGCTGGGCATCCCAGTGGATAACAAGGACGTTTATATCTTCTGAGCCCCGTGGAGAAGGTGAGGCTACACATTAGAGGGGTGGCTGTGATTATGCCTCTGGCATCACTGAGAATATTGAGGTCGATGGTATATTCTTGTCTTTTTGGCCCTTATGAATTCTCACCCTCACCACACTATCTGGACTGATGTGCATGCTGCTGATAGTGTAATCATGGACCTCTTGCTTTCCAACCCATCCTCATGTCATTGGGTGCATTGGCTGGCCTGTCAGACAGCCTCCTGTCAATGTCAAAGGGCATTGAGTACTATGGCTCCCAATTTGCACAGGGCATCACATAGAGTCTCTCCTCCGAGCCTCTGCTCCATCTCACTGATGTGGTGCAGACCTAGAGCCACTGAGGCTACAGCTCCCAAACCTGTTGCAGTTTATGTTGTGGACAGGTCATTGGATCCTTTTCCCATTCTGTGAGGATACAGTAACACTCAAGATTGGAGTCTGCAAGATAGCAAGATACAAGCCCCCCCCCCCCCCCCCCCCCCCCCCCACCACCAATTCCTCACAAGGGTTATCTGTGAAGGAAGATTACCTAAATTCTGGTGCATGACCAAAGCCATCAACCTCCCAAAGCCAGGCAAAGACCCAAATTTACCTTCAAGTTACTGAAGGTCTCACCAATATCACTGCTCTCCATGTACTACAAAGTTTTAGCATATCTCACCTTACAACAGATAGAGCCAGAGGTGGAGAAAATATTGAAAGCTGAACAAACTGCCATCCTGCAAGAGCGAAGTACATGCAACCAGGTCCTTACCCTAACCACCTTCATTGAAAATGGCTTTGAAAATAACCTCAAAACAGCCACCGTCTTTCTCAATCTCACGGAAACATTTAACATGATCTGGCACACGGGTCTCCCTGTCAAAATCTCAAGAGTCCTCTTTCCTTGGGTTACTGATGTCACTTAACTATTACTCCGAGATAGATGGTTCAAGGTGCACATGGGTGATGAGCCAAGCACCGGGGGGAAACAGTCCAATGGGTCTTCCCCCAGGGAGCTGTTCTAGCCCCAATCCTTTTCAAACTCTATATTGATAATCTGCCTCCAACCCTGTCTCAGAAGTTCAGCTATGCCAACGGTATCTGCTGTGCCTCTCAAATTCAGACATTTTTTGAACTAGAGGCAGCACTAAACAATGTTGCAAAGCTGGCCAACTATTGCAAGATATGGTGCCTTCAGCCTAGCAGCAACAAAACAGTCTCAAGTATATTCCACTTCCACTAGGTGTAGTTTTACCGGCACGTCCACCCGAAGTTCGTAAGATCCTGCCTGAGGCCAATGGAGAATGCCGTTCCCTGAGCCTCCCCCGCCCCCAGAATCAGAGTGGGCAGGCGTGCCAGTAAAATTCTGGCCACAATATCAGTGCCAAGAGAGAACTCAATATCACATTGAATGGCAAGAGACGCAATCACGAACGACAGCCCGTTTATCTTGGTGATACCTTTGACTGAACACAGACGTACAAAAAACAACTGAGCAAGACAGCAGCAAAGATCAAAACGCAAACCAACTTCCTGAGCAAACTTGCTGGCTCTTCATGGGGTGCAGATACTCAAATTTCAAGGACCTCAGCTCTTGCCATTGTCTACTCAACTGCAGAGTACTGTACACCAATAGGCCACATTTGGAGTAATATGTACAATTCTGGTCACCCTACTATAGGAAGGATGTTATTCAGCTAGAAAGGATGGAAAAAGATTTACAAGGATGTTACCTGGATTAGAAGGTTTGATTTATAACGAGAGGCTGGGACATTTTTCCCTGGAGCGTAGGAGGATGAGGGGTGATCTTATAGAGGTTTATAAAATCAAGAGGGGCATAGATAAGGTGAATAGCCAAGGTATTTTCCCCAGGATAGGGGACTGCAAAACTAGAGGGCTTAAGTTTAAGGACAGAGGGGAAAGATTTAAAAGGGACCTGAGGGGAACATTTTCACACAGAGGGTGGTGCGTACATGGAATGAGTGCCAGAGGAAGTGGTAGATTACAACATTTAATATACATTTGGACAGGCATGGACGAGTTGGGCCGAAGGACCTGTTTCTGAGCTGTATATCTCAATGACTCTATACAACTGTCCCACACAAGTCTTGTAGATACCCAACTCAACACATCAATGTGTATTATCTCAGATACCCTCTGATCAACTCAACGCACCTGGTTCCTAGTCATAGAGTCATAGAGGTTTACAGCATGGAAACAGGCCCTTTGGCCCAACTTGTCCATGCCGCCCTTATTTTTTTTTTAAAAACCCCTAAGCTAATCCCAATTGCCCGCATTTGGCCCATATCCCTCTATACCCATCATACCCAAGTAACTATCTAAATACTTTTTAAAAGATAAAATTGTACCCGCCTGTACTACAACCTCTGGCAGCTTGTCCCAGACACTCACCACCCTGTGTGTGAAAAAATTGCCCCTCTGGACACTTTTGTATCTCTCCGCTCTCACCTATGCCCTCTAGTTTTAAACTCCCCTACCTTTGGGAAAAGATATTAACTATCTACCTTCTCTATGCCCCTCATTATTGTATAGATGATAGTCACAACAGGGACTCAAATAATTTACAAAAAAATATGGAAACACTCAACAGTTCAGGCAGCATCTGCACAGATTACAAAAACGATTGACATTTCAGATCGCTGATCTTTCATTACCTTTCTGATGAAAGGTCGCCAACCTGAAACATTAATGGCGGGATTTTCTGCATGCCCCATGCGGTGTGTTTTGTGATAGTGGGGGCAGCCCACCAGTTGTCAGCGGTGGTATCTCCTGGTCCCGCTGCTGTCATCAGATTTTCTCATTGTTCGCCGTCAGGGAGCATGCGGCATTGGGGGGGGGGGGGGGGGGGGGTCACCATTGGTACAAATGGAAGATCCTGCCTAGGGGAACGGCCAGAACATTTTGGCTCAAAATCTTCTTCTCTACACAGATGCTGTCTGACCTGCTGAGGGTTATCTTTGATTCTCGGTTTTTAATTTCAGATTCCCAGCATCGGCAGAACTTTGATTTTGTCAAATAATTTAGTTGAAAATCTGTCCCATTATTTCTCAATTTTCAGCCACAAGTTGAGCGCAACAACGAACGCAACCAAAATGTTTGCAGGGAGATTTCAACATCGAAAAAAGATCTCATCAAGACCCAGGAGGTTTTTTTTGCCGAGAAGCTGAGGCAGTGACGCCACTGAGTGTGAAAAGAGGATGAGCCACCAGAACGGTGGTAAGGGTGGGATTTATTATAACCCACCAAAGGTTAAAATGAGGGACGCTCAAGAGATCAGAATTAGAGGAACACGGATATTTGAGGGCTGTACGGTTGGAGATTACTGTATAGGGCAGATCAAGGCCATGAAGAGATTTGAAAATAAGGATGAGAATTGTTTGACAGGAAGTCAATGTAGGTTGAGTGAGCACAGGGCTGATAGGTGAACAGGACTTGGCGTGAGTTAAGAAGTGGGCAGAATTTTGGATGGCTCCAAGTTAACAGAGCAAACCAGAGGAAAGTTTACAGGGAGATCAGCCAGGAGTGCATTGATATGGTCAAGTCTAGTGACAACGAAGGCACGAATGAGGATTTGCTACCCCAAAGTGCGATGGATGTTGAGACAGTGAATAAATTTAAAGAGGAATTAGACAGATTTTTAATTGGTAATGGGTTGAAGGGTTATGGGGAGAAGGCAGGAAAATGAGGATGAGGAGCATATCAGCCATGACCAAATGGGGGTGTGGATGGGCCAAATGGCCTAATTCTGCTCCTTTTTCTTATGAACTTCAGCAGCAGACAAGCTGAGATGGGAAAAATCACAGGAGTGAAAATAAGCAGTTGCAGTGGTGGTGTGAATAGGGTCTGAAACTCATTTCAAAGTCAAATGAGACAAGATGATTGTGATGAGACTGGTTTAATCTCAGACTATTGCTGGGGAAAGAAATCAAGTTGATAACTGGGGAGCAGAGTGTGGAGGGAGGATGAAAAAATGAATTCAGTCTTTCCACTATTAAATTGGAGGAAGTTTTTGCTCATCCAGCACTAACAATCTGATATCTTATCAAAAATGGCAGAGTCAAGAGAAATGGTCCTGAGCAACATCCTGCCCCCTCACACTTTTATGATTCCTGTTGATGTTAGTACTGCATGGGAAGATCGCTGAATGGAACCCTGGATCCAAAGACCATAAACTTCACTTTTTGTTTTAGAAAATGTGAATGAACAATCACAGGACTGCCAATTAGCTTTAATCAACAAAAAGAAAATTTATTAAAGATTTGTGTCTGGAACACTCCCTTGCATCTGTCAGCCACAAGGAATATTCCTTAATTTCCTTCCTGTTGATACTGCTTCCAGGTCAAAGGTTGCCATGTCACATGAGCCAGTATTTCTTATTATCCATGAAAATTACAATTAATCCCTTTACAATTGATGCAAACTCTTAAAAGTCCTTTTTAAACATCCTTAAAAGCAATTATAGTTCCACAAACTATTAAAACAAATCACAAATTTTCCTCACTGCATTGCTTCTGGATCAATGGTAATCACAAATTATATTAAAATAAATCATTTCTACATTACATGCATTGAAGTACATATAGATTTTCTAATTTAAGTGGTATATCAAAGACATGAACCATGTAAAGAATAGGGCTACATTGATACCTTTCTATTTTACATCTTAAGGAGATGAATTTAGCCAAACCTGAGTTGCCTCGAATGATCCAAGCATGGCGGAGGTAACCTGTATTGAAACTGGGGAGATTGCACATGGGCTTTCAAACTTAGTATGAATACTAACCCTTCTTGTTTGTAGTTTTAAGCTTTGTTGACATGAAGGAGATTGTTGTTTAACTGGTGCTAAGGGTCTTAGATTAATTTCAGCACAGACCTCGTTTTCAATCTAAGCTATTCACACGTGTAAGATCAGGGAGCCACACAGCAGATTCAAACAAGGCGCAGATGTAGCCAGTACACATCAAGAACAGATCATGGACCAGGACACTGAGTGGTGTCATAATCCATTGATCTTTGGGTCCCTGTGTGCTAAATCAGCAATCTGTTGAGATTGTAACATTTAAGGTACAGAATGTTCCAATGCATGTTACATTGGTTCCTGCACAGTAACAAGGGCAGGAATCTCTTGCAGTGTTGTAATAGGTCAGTTCAAGGGTCAATTCACAGCTCTTTGTGAGGCAGTGCTGTCAGCCAAGTCGGAAGTGCATGTTTGTGACCAGAAGCAGCCCACACCCTTAAAAGGCACTCTTGAAAACTGGAAACCCCAGGAATGGAGTTGGGAATCCTGGAATCGGGATCCACCAGCCATTTTTAAAGGGTTCCCAAGTCATCCTGACTCAGCAAAAATCCAGGCTGTAGTCTTCGCTCAGTAATTCAGTAGCAAATCCACACATACGTAACCGGATCCCATAAACAACAACGAGAGAAATTACCAGTTGTTGTTGCTTGGGTTTAGATGAGCTAATCGTTGTCTTTAAAATGGTAAAATCTGGATTTGACAGATGAGAAGTGAAAAAAAAAGCCAGTTCCTCTGATGGGCTGGTCAAGAACAAGCAGACATGGAATTAAAATTGGAACTAAGCCTTCAGGAGAGATCAGGAAACATTTTTACAGACAATGTACTGGAAATGTGGAATTCTCTACCCAAAAGATTGGGTATTTATGGCCAGACTGATGCAAAGCTGTGATCACAAATAACATGCCGGTGGAGTCTTTTAAGTTATGCCACCACTCAATGGTAATATTATACTTTCTGAATCAGAAAATTCATAGAATTCCGACAGTGCAGAAGGAGGCTATTCGGCCCATCAGGTCTGCACCGACTCACTGACTGACCATCTTACCCAGGTAATCTACCCTGCCCTATCCCCGCAACCTCACATTTTTACCATGGCTAATCCACCTAACCTGCACATCTTTGGACTGTGGGAGGAAACCGGAACATCCGGAGGAAAACTACACATGAGGAGAATGTGCAAATTCCACACAGTTGCCCAAGGCCAGAATTGAACCCTGGTCCCTGGCGCTGTGAGACAGCAGTGCTAACCACTGTGCCACCATGCCACCCAAAATTGTAGGTTCAAGCTCCACTCTTGAGGTAGAAGTATCTAACTGATACTGCAATCCATAGTGAGGGAGCGGAGTACTGATGGAGACTAAGGGCCAAATATTTGCAAAGGGATATCTATGGAATCAGGAATTTTTAACCCCATGATCCTGTCTCCATCCTGAAGATGCCCCTCCGCCCTATTTTCGTGCCCGGAGACAGGCCGAGGCAGCAATGGAGATAGACAGATGGCAAAGCCAGTGGGTTACATCGTCACAGTTGTATTCATGGTTGTTAGGCTCTCAAGCTTTCATCTCTCACCCCTGCTGTCCCTCTGTGCCGCTCCATATCTTCCATGCTCACCCTCAAGTATCTTCTACACCCACTCACCAGCACCGCCCCCCCCCCACCCCACTCCCACTCCACCACCACCCAACCCATCGCGGTCCCACTAGAGCCAGTAAGGTTGGGAATGCTACATGTAGCATTCTCCCTCACCCTTATCCCATGCTGGCAAAAATTGCTTGAAACAGGAATGGGGACAGAAGTTCATTTTGAAAGCCCTTTCTCCTCAGTTCCAATAAGAATGGAGGCATGAAAATCTGACCCAACATCTTCTGGATGTGAGACATTCAACCAAGTCCCAATCTACCCACTGAGGTGGATATAAAAGCCATCCTGACACTATTTAATGAAGAGCAGCGAAAGTCACCTGGCCAACATTTATAATGTGGAGATGCCGGCGTTGGACTGGAGTGAACACAGTAAGAAGTCTCACAGTGCACAGACACAGAAATTAAGTTACAGAATACTAATTAGAATTCAGCCTTGGATCTTCAGGTAAGCGTTCTCCAAGGCGGCCTTCACGACACACGACAGCGCAGAGTCGCTGAGCAGAAACTGATAGCCAAGTTCCGCACATATGAGGACGGCCTAAACCGGGATGTTGGATTTATGTCACACTATCAGTAACCCCCACAGTTTGCCTCCTGGGCTTGCAGAATCTCACTAGCTGTTCTGTCTGGAGACAATACACATCTCTTTAACCTGTGTTTAATGCTCCCTCCACCACATTGTCTGTACCTTTAAGACCTGGCTGGCTTTAGGGATTCGCATTCTAATTAGTATTCTGTAACTTGATTTCTGTGTCTGTGCACTATTTGAGAGCACATTTCCACTCCATCTGACGAAGGAGCAGTGCTCCGAAAGCTTATGGTATTTGCTACCAAATAAACCTGTTGGACTTTAACCTGGTGTTGTGAGACTTCTTACAACATTTATAACTCAGCCAACATCACAAAAGCAGATTGTCTGGTCTTTCATCTCAAAGTTGTTCATGGGACCTTACTCTGCCAAATTACTATGTTTATCTACATTACAACAGTAGCTATTATTTAAATTGTAAAAAATTGCAGCATGCTGCTGTGCAGAGGGACCTGGATGTCCTTGTACATGAATCGCAAAAAGTTGGTTTGCAGATGCAGGAGGTAATTAAGAAGGCAAATGGAATTTTGTCCTTCATTAAGAACATAAGAACATAAGAAATAGGAGCAGGAGTAGGCCATCTAGCCCCTCGAGCCTGCCCCGCCATTCAATAAGATCATGGCTGATCTGACGTGGATCAGTACCACTTACCCGCCTGATCCCCATAACCCTTAATTCCCTTACCGATCAGGAATCCATCCATCCGCGCTTTAAACATATTCAGCGAGGTAGCCTCCACCACCTCAGTGGGCAGAGAATTCCAGAGATTCACCACCCTCTGGGAGAAGAAGTTCCTCCTCAACTCTGTCTTAAACCGACCCCCCTTTATTTTGACGCAGTGTCCTCTAGTTTTAACTTCCTTACTAAGTGGAAAGAATCTCTCCACCTCCACCCTATCCAGCCCCCGCATTATCTTATAAGTCTCCATAAGATCCCCCCTCATCCTTCTAAACTCCAACGAGTACAAACCCAATCTCCTCAGCCTCTCCTCATAATCCAAACCCCTCATCTCCGATATCAACCTGGTGAACCTTCTCTGCACTCCCTCCAATGCCAATATATCCTTCCTCATATAAGGGGACCAATACTGCACACAGTATTCCAGCTGCGACCTCACCAATGCCCTGTACTGGTGCATCAAGACATCCTTGCTTTTATATTCTATCCCCCTCGCGATATAGGCCAACATCCCATTTGCCTTCTTGATCACCTGTTGTACCTGCAGACTGGGCTTTTGCGTCTCATGCACAAGGACCCCCAGGTCCCTTTGCACGGTAGCATGTTTTAATTTGTTTCCATTGAGATAGTAATCCCATTTGTTATTATTTCCTCCAAAGTGTATAAACTCGCATTTCTCAACGTTATACTCCATTTGCCATATCCTCGCCCACTCACTCAGCCTGTCCAAATCTCTCTGCAGATCTTCTCCGTCCTCCACACGATTCACTTTTCCACTTATCTTTGTGTCGTCTGCAAACTTCGTTACCCTACACTCCGTCTCCTCCTCCAGATCATCTATATAAATGGTAAATAGTTGCGGCCCGAGTACCGATCCCTGCGGCACGCCACTAGTTACCTTCCTCCAACCAGAAAAACACCCATTTATTCCGACTCTTTGCTTCCTGTCGGATAGCCAGTCCCCAATCCACTTTAACACACTACCCCCAACTCCGTGTGCCCTAATCTTCTTCAGCAGCCTTTTATGGGGCACCTTATCAAACGCCTTTTGGAAATCCAAAAACACCGCATCCACCGGTTCTCCTCCATCAACCGCCCTAGTCACATCTTCATAAAAACCCAACATGTTCGTCAAGCACGACTTTCCCCTCATGAATCCATGCTGCGTCTGATTGATCGAACCATTTCTATCCAGATGCCCTGCTACCTCCTCTTTAATAATGGATTCCAGCATTTTCCCTACTACAGGCGTTAAGCTGACCGGCCTATAGTTACCCGCCTTTTGTCTCCTTCCTTTTTTAAACAGCGGCGTAACATTAGCCGTTTTCCAATCAACCGGCACTACCCCAGAATGCAACGAGTTTTGATAAATAATCACTAACGCATCCACTATTACCTCTGACATTTCTTTCAATACCCTGGGATGCATTCCATCCGGACCCGGGGACATTGCTAGAGGGATGGAGTTTAAAAACAGGGAGGTTATGTTGCAGCTGTATAAGGTGCTGGTGAGACCACACCTGGCGTACGGTGTGCAGTTTTGGTCTCCTTACTTGAGAAAGGATGAAATGGCACTGGAGGGGGTGCAGAGGAGATTCACTAGACTGATGCTGGAGCTAAGAGGGTTGGCTTATGAGGAGATACTGAGTAGACTGGGTCTATATTCATTGGAATTTAGAAGAATGAGGGGGGATCTTATAGAAACATATAAAATTATGAAGGGAATAGATAAGATAGAAGCAGCACGGTTGTTTCCACTGGTGGGTGAAACTAAACTCAGGGGAATAGCCTCAAAATAAGGGGGAGCAGATTTAGGACTGAGTTGAGAAGGAAATTCTTCATCCAAAGGGTTGTGAATCTGTGGAATTTTCTGCCCGGTGAAGCAGTTGAGGCTACCTCGTTGAATGTTTTTAAGGTAAAGATAGATTTTTGAACAGTAAAGGAATTAAGGGTTATGATGAGTGGGCAGGTAAGTGGAGCTGAATCCACAAAAAGATCAGCCATGATCTGATTGAATGGCGAAGCAGGCTCGAGGGGCCAGATGGCCTACTCCTGCTCCTAGTTCTTATGTTCACATTTTGAAAGTACTTAATTTGCTGTGAAGCACTATGAGATATTTTGAAGCCACGGAAGGGGTTATATGAACGCAAGTTCTTTTTGATAGATTCCTTGAATGAGAAAGAGTTATCATTGCGATCACTTGCTTCTCTGAAACACTGTGGTATCAGCTTAGCTGTTTCTTCCCTCAGACTCCACTATCTCTATTCTTCCACTCACTTCCAATCCATTGTTATGTTTGTCTACTTCTTCCTCTGGCATTTCACTTGCTACATTCTTAACTCTTCCTATTTCCACAGAGACCTTCATCTCAAGAATGAATATCACTATTAATCTGCCCTTCCCCAGCTCCATCATATTCCAACTCTGAAGCCATGATCAATCTCAAACAAACTTCCAACCATCACAGTTTTTCTCACTGAACTGCACAGTTTTTCTGTTTACCAGTGTACATATTTTGAAAAATCATCACCCTCATCTTCAAATCCCATTTTTCTGCCGCACCTATGCAATATTTTCTGGTCCTCCATCTTTGTGCAAACTTGCTGTTTTCAGTTTAATATTCATGCCTTCCTTTCATTTCAATCTCCACTCTGGAATTCTCTTCATCAAAGGTTCTCACTGCACTACCCAACTCCCCATCCTTTAAAAGCCTCTTCAAAACTTTGTCTTTCTCCTTAAATTCCACTT
The DNA here is from genome assembly GCF_964213995.1 of Mustelus asterias. Classification (NCBI taxonomy): domain Eukaryota; kingdom Metazoa; phylum Chordata; class Chondrichthyes; order Carcharhiniformes; family Triakidae; genus Mustelus; species Mustelus asterias. Next base: position 85,133,927 of record NC_135802.1, read on the forward strand.
CTTGCTCAATGACAACTGGCCCTCATGCAATGCTTTGTTAAATAAAATATATTATATTAATGGACTGCTTATATGAAGTGCTTATAGGTAACATAGGAGCAATGCAAAGAACATCCTGTTCATGCAGAGGAAATGTAGTTAATGTAATTTATACATTTAAATGTCACTAATAAACATCCACTGCAATATTTTACCTATTAATGTTGCTTGTCATGTAATCCTCTCAAATAAGATATAATAGTAGTAAATTGTAGTTAAAGGTTTTAGATTCTTGAATAGCTCCCTCTGTACTTCTGCTCACCAAATTATGTTGTGATAATACTATTTTGCAGATAGAATTATGTTGATGCTTTGTTCTGTAGCTCACTAATTTGATCTTTGTTTCTAGGGCAGATGCATCAATTAATTTCTGCTGACTTCAGATGGTAGCAAAGTTCAAGGTGCGCTTTGGAAAATGATTGTCATATGGCTTGAGGGGGAATAGAGCAATCTAGAGGGAGATGGAATTTTATTCCACTTTTTCCTCAGAGATTCACGCAGACAGAAGAGGCTGAGTAGACAATTCAACATACCCTGCCATTTCTGACACTGTAATTTACATATCATTAAGAATTCACTGCAGACCTAAAACATAATTTACTTAATGTAATGTATGATAATTAATTCTAATGATATTGAAATGAGCCCCACTTTCTTGGACCATTTCAAACTCACAACTGTAGTTGGAGAAGATGAAAATAATTGACATTCCCAGTGCTTAAACCATTACATCAGTTAATAGTCACAGTGACTCATATTTAAACCGTTGTAACAAAATCCTTATAAAGAGGAAAAGGTCACAATTAATCTATTCATGTATTTCAAAAAGAAAAGGCTAACTAACATTATGTTATTTTATATTTGATTATACAGAAGATTAGAATACTGAACATAACCTAGTGACAATAAAACTACTCCTTGAGAGTTAAATCACCTTTTGTGTACACTTGAAAGACAAAGTTAACAAAACATCTGTTTCTATATATTGAAAATATTATTTAAATGCCACGATATTAAAACTCCAATAGTGCAGTAAAACAATTCCAAAGCACATCATGAAAACTACCCAAATCACTTAAGCCTTTAATTTTCAGTTTTTGAAATGACAGCATGAAATCAAAGACACAAAAATCTATTTGTACAAATTAAGATTACACAAAGATGTTACTTAATGTAGAAATCAATAGAGAGAGAAGCAGCAGTTTGGTTTTCCAGTTAGCATTAAGGTTAGCCACACATCTTTTGAAGCTACTTAAATGCATTCTCTGAAGAGAATGCATCTCTGCAAGAAGTGATTGACATTCACTTTAAAGATGGAACAGCCTTCTTCTGTTGGTCTGCATAGTCTGATTTTAATATTATAAAAGGTGCTATATATAGCACCCAATGAATCTAGCAGGCATTGTGAAGCAGTGTGAGCATCTGCAACAATTTGAAAATTGTGTGTGATATATTCATAATGAGTTTGAAAACAGTGGCATTTTGTAATGATATTAATGGATGCTGAATAAGGTACTGATAGATAAATTATACTTCCCAAACTCCAAAGTCTAACAAACAAAACCAATTACTTGAATAAGTTAAATCTTCTTATTAAACCTATGATAGAGATTCTATTCTACTGCAGTTTAAAAATGAAGCTTTAGCTGAGTAGTGGTAACAGATTACTGACTAGACTTTTGAAGCAAACACAATGCAGCTTCTGTATTATGCTAAAAGATATTCCCTTTATTAACTGTAATCACGTTGTATAAGGTGAAACCCTAACTGAACTTGAATATGCATACTCCAAGGTGTTAGATTTGATGAATAGAAGGCTTAACATGCTCAAAACAACAACTTGCATTTATATAATGCCTTTAACATAGTAAAATGTCCCAAGATACTTAAAAGGAGTGAATATCTGACAAACTATCCGGAATTTCTGACAGCAGTTCAGGTTTCTTTAATCCATGTGTTTTGTCGCCACTTCCTTGGCTTGTAATAGGTTATTGCTTTACTGCAATGGTGGTATTGTTCAACCGTTTCTGTTGTTCGAGGGTTTACTCTAAGATCCGCCCACAAAATAGTGATTTAGGAATGAAAATGGAGTCTCTGCTTCAAAGGTACAATTAGAATGGATTTTTTTAAAACAGACTCTTTTCACTACCAGGAGCTGTTACTGGATGGACTTCTTCCTCTCAGTCCAGCCTCCAGTGTCCAACTTCCACCTGACCTCCTCTAAGCACAGCAAGTAGCATTAGTGGATTCCTCTGTCTTTGCAATTCTGCTTATATCTCGACCCTCCAGAGTCTGCTGTTTAATCTTTGTTCCTGCTTAAACTTTGCAGCAGGTAGACTTATACTATTTAAGCTCTCCCAAATTTCAACAATCTTACTGGGAATTGGTCAGTGCCCGATTGCTGGAGTATGGTGTAATTGCAAAACAAAGATAGAGGGTGTAGGACCTGTACAGAGCTGCAAAATAACTTACACATGGTGTGTTCTTTATAGATATTTCACTTCCATACTAGTTCTTCTGTTGGATGTGGAAGGATTGAGGCTTGTATACTTCTCAGTCAAATCTTCAAAGACCATGCTGCAATCGTGTTATTTTCTTGTATTTAATGTAAACATGCCAAACATGCAACAAGGATTAGTGAAACAATAACGTGTGTTCTTTATTTGAAGATACGATTATATACCTATAATGTTAACTTGGAAGCTAAATACACATGTCGGACTACTCGCATCTGCTGCTGTAGATTGAGTGGGGTCATGGGGCTAATACATCATATCCTGTCAAGATGGTACTGATTGACAGCAGTTTAAGGTAAGTTCCCTTAAAGGTACAGATACATCATATCACAACATGCTGTTGTTGGACCAGGAGCCAATGTAAGTCACAGAGCTCAAGTGCGGAAGGTGAATGAGACCTGGTGCATGAGGATATTGTTGTAGTATGTCTTTAAGTAGGTATGTCCATAATCAGTATGATGTCATCTGTCACAAGTATAACTTGACCAAGAGAGACATGTTAGGAACAGCTCTCCAAAAACTTATATATTCTACTGTAATCTTCAAACAAAATGGCTTATAGCATAATTTATGAATCCTATTGGAGAGATTGGTGAGTTTGTGTTGAAAGATAGAAGGAAACACAACCGATATAGGTGGCAGAAATTTAGATAAGCTCAAGTTTATGTAGTCTTCAAGCTGGGAGACCAACCAACAGAAGATTGGAATAGTCAAGCCTAGGAGCAAAAAAGCATGGATGAGGGTTTAGCAGCAGATAAGCTGAGGCAGGGCAGAGTCGAGTGTTAGAGATGGAAGTAAACGGTCTTGGTAATAGAATGGAGATGTGGTCACAAGTTTGCCCTGGTGTTTAACATGTCACATCAAAAAAAGGTTGGCTTGGTTGCTCTCGAATGGATATTTCTAGTCCTTCCATGACCTCAGGATACCGAAAAACATTTTGGAGAACATTGAATAAATATGAAATGTAGTTATAGTTGTAACATAGGGAGAGAATAAGATCCTATAAATAACAATGAAATAATGTGAGATTATCTTAGTGGTGTTGATTGAGAGATAAATGTCAGCAAATACACCAGGAGAAATTTTCTGCTCTTCCTAGAAAAGTGTCATTAGATCACTTTGATCAAATTGAGAGGGGATATAGTAGACCTTTTCATCTGATTGTCCATCCACAATTGCCCTCAAGAAGGTGGAGGTGAGCTGCCTTCTTAAACTGCTGCAGGGGAGAATGTGGCATAGTGGTATTGTTACTGGACTAGTAATCCATAAATCCAGGGTAATGCTTTGGTGACCCAGGTTTGAATCCCACAATGGCAAATAGTGAAATTTGAATTAAATGAAAATCAGGAACTAAAAATCTAATGCTGACCATAAAATTATTGTCAATTATCATGAAAACCCAGCTAGCTCCTGCAAGTGTCACACTATTACCTGAGTGTGGGTAACGTGAACTGCAAGCACTGTGTTAAAAATACGTCTTCCAACACAGAACTGAACTGGCAGGCAGAATGCAAAACTTGTGCCTCCACTGGATTTTTATTGCACCCAAAGATTCATACATATAGTAATTGTTTAAAAGAGAAAACAAATACACAGTAGGTGCAAGGTGAAGGAAAAACAAAAATATACTCATACATTCAAAGATAATGACTTGCTACTTTGTTGGTAGCTCTGAAAACATCAAACAATAAAATCTCATTACTTCCTTGGGGTGGAAAGACCTGTATTAATAAAAATAAACCCTACCCATTGGGCTAAACCATTCAAACATTTGAAAACATAATTGTGACATAAGATATTACAAGACATTAGAGTCAATCTAGATTGTTAGAACATAAATATACAAAACCACCATTAACATGAAATATATTGAATTACTAAAAATTCAAATAAATAACTAAACTTATACCAACATAATATATAAAGAGCAAGAGGGTAGCCAGGGAGTGGGTTGGTCCAATCAAGGACAAGGGAGGGAATCTATTCATGGAGCCAGAGGAAATGGGCGAGGTATCAAAAGAGTACTTTGCTTCAGTATTCACCAAAGAGAAGGACTAGGTGGATGATGAGTCTGGGAAAGGATGTGTAGATAGTTTGAGTCATGTTGAGATCAAAAAGGAGGAGGTATTGGGGTTCTTGAGAGACATTAAGGTAGACAAGTCTCCAGAGCCTGATGGGATATACCCCAGAATACTGACAGAGCAAGGGAGGAAATTGCTGGGGCCTTGAGAGAAATCTTTGTATCCTCAGTGGTTACAGGGAAGGTCCCAGAGGATTGGAGAATAGCCAATGTTGTTCCTTTGTTTAAGAAGGGTAGCAAGAATAATCCAGGTAATTACAGGCCAGTGATGCGCGTTATCACACACGAGGCTTGAGATGCTCAAGGAAATAAAGGCTTTTATTTACTATTACAACGAAGCTACCATGTATAGTACACGATCCCAGACTGAGGGGTCCCAGACAGAGCTGTGACCTTTATACCTCTCCCAGGAGGCGGAGCCCGACTGGGATGTACCATAATAACTATAATACAGGTGTAACAGCCCAACCCTAACCCCAACAGCAACAAGTTGAACAACCCATCCCGAACCCCAACAGCAACATATATACATACTCGTAGTAATGGCCAGACCTTGGCTCAGTCCTACCTAGTGGGAACCAACGATGGTTCACCACATTCACCCCTCCTTTGAAGACAAAGGCCGACGGGGTACAAAAAAAACAGAATAATTTGTCATCAGTCTTTAAGTTCAGACGGTCAGGGGGACCGCACCGTCGTTGTGACATCCTCAACACCGGTGATGACACCGGAGTAGGCACTCGCAGTGGCGTTCTCCCCAAGGCGATGTCCAACGGTTCCTCCACAGTCTCACGGGCCGGCTGACCCCGAGGTGATGATAATCCGTTGAGTTCCGACACGCCCTGAAGTGGTGACCATCTCCTGGACTCAGGCAAGCTGTACACGGGAGTAAAAGGGTTAAGTAATGGTCCCGATGCTGCCCGCGCCGTGTCAGGAGGGGAAACAATAGTTGGGGGGTCTCTAACAGGAGGTATGGGAGCGACAGGGGTTTCTACGTCCCCTGCTGGCGCCAGGTCTCGAATCGAGACCGTGTCCTCTCGCCCGTCAGGGTATGCCACATAGGCATACTGAGGGTTGCCGTGGAGGAGATGGACCTGTTCGACCAACGGGTCGGACTTGCGGGCCCTTACATGTTGCCGCAGGAGGACAGGTCCTGAGTACGTCAACCAAGATGGTAATGAGGTCCCAGAGGAAGACTTCCGAGGGAATGAAAACAGCCTCTCATGAGGAGTAGCGTTGGTTGCCGTACACAGGAGTGAGCGTATGGAATGGAGCGCATCAGGGAGCACCTCTTGCCAACGGGAGACTGGAAGGCTTTTTGACTTCAACGCCAGTAAGACAGCCTTCCAGACTGTAGCATTCTCACGTTCCACCTGTCCGTTACCCCGAGGGTTGCAGCTCGTGGTTCTACTAGAGGCAATCCCGTATGAGAGCAGGTATTGCCTCAAGTCATCGCTCATGAACGACGAGCCCCTATCGCTGTGAATGTAGCAGGGGTACCCGAACAGAGTAAAAAGATCACGGAATGCCTTGATAACCGTGGCAGCGGATGTATCAGAGCAGGGAATAACAAAAGGGAATCTCGAGTACTCATCAATGATGTTGAGGAAGTACACATTCCGATCTGTCGAGGGAAGGGGGCCCTTAAAGTCGACACCCAGTCTTTCGAAGGGACGAGTGGCCTTGACTAGTTGTGCCCGGTCAGGTCGGTAAAAGTGCGGTTTGCATTCCGCGCATACCCGACAACTTCTCGTTATGGACCTGACATCCTTCACCGAGTAGGGCAGATTGCGGGCTTTTACGAAGTGGTAGAGCCGAGTGACCCCAGGATGGCATAGGTCATTATGGAGAGCCTGCAAACGGTCCTCCTGTATACTGGCGCATGTTCCACGCGACAGGGCATCCGAGGGCTCGTTGAGTTTCCCTGGACGATACATGATGTCGTAATTATAGGTGGAGAGTTCGATTCTCCACCTCAAGATCTTGTCATTCTTGATCTTGCCCCGCAGCGTGTTATTGAACATGAATGCCACGGACCGCTGGTCCGTGATCAGGGTGAACCGTTTTCCCGCCAAGTAATGGCGCCAATGCCTGACGGCCTTCACAATGGCCTGGGCCTCCTTTTCCACCGCTGAATGTCGAATTTCGGGGACTTGGAGGGTGCGGGAAAAAAAGGCGACGGGCCTGCCCGCCTGGTTAAGTGTGGCGGCCAGGGCGAAATCAGATGCATCGCTCTCCACCTGAAAGGGGACGGACTCATCAACAGCGTGCATCGTGGCTTTCGCGATGTCGGCTTTTAGTTTATCAAAGGCCAATCGAGCCTCTGGTGTTAGGGGAAAAGAGGTGGACTTGATGAGCGGACGGGCTTTGTCCACGTAATTGGGAACCCACTGTGCATAGTAAGAGAAGAAGCCTAAGCATCTTCTCAGTGCTTTTGCGCTAGTGGGCAGGGGAAATTCAAGGAGGGGACGCATACGGTATGGATCAGGGCCAATGACCCCGTTTTCCACCACGTATCCGAGGATGGCTAAACGGCGCGTACGAAACACACACTTCTCCCTGTTGTAGGTCAGATTCAGGCGAGATGCAGTGCGTAGGAACTTAAGGAGATTTGTGTCGTGGTCCTGCTGGTCATGGCCGCAGATGGTGACGTTATCCAGGTACGGGAAGGTAGCCCGCAGTCCGTTACGGTCCACCATTCGGTCCATAGCACGCTGGAAGACCGAGACCCCATTGGTGACACCAAAAGGAACCCTTAGAAAGTGATACAAGCGACCATCCGCCTCAAATGCCGTGTATTGTCGGTCCTCTGGGCGAATGGGGAGTTGGTGGTAGGCAGACTTGAGGTCTATGGTGGAGAACACCCGGTACTGCGCAATCTGGTTGACCATGTCAGATATGCGCGGGAGGGGATACGCATCCAGCTGCGTGTATCTATTAATGGTCTGACTATAGTCAATGACCATCCGGGGTTTGTTCCCACTCTTGACCACCATGACCTGCGCTCTCCATGGACTAGCGCTAGGTTGTATGATCCCTTCCTTGAGGAGCCGCTGAACTTCAGATCGAATGAAGATCCGATCCTCAGCGCTGTAACGCCTACTCTTAGTCGTGATGGGCTTGCAGCCTGGCACTAGATTCTGGAACAGGGAGGGTGTAGTAATCTTCAGCGTCGAGAGGCTACAGACAATTTGGAAGCTGCCGTTCTCCCACTGAAAGCGGAGGGAGTGGCCCACCGTACTGTAGGGTTACACTCTTCAAGTGGACCATGAAATTTAGTCCAAGGAGTATTGGCGCGCAAAGGTGCGGTAACACCAGGAGCTTGAAGCGCTCGTAAACCGTGCCCTGCACCGTTAAATTTACCACGCAACTCCCTAGCACGGTGACAGACCGGGACCTTGATGCCATCGAAATCGTCTGTTTGACAGGTTGGATCTGGAGGCCACACCACTTCACAGCGTCTGGGTGAATAAAACTCTCAGTGCTCCCGCTGTCAAACAGACAATAAATCAAGTGTTTGTTTACCTGAATGTCCATCATAGACTTGTCGAGTCTGTGAGGCTTGGCCTGGTCCAGGATGATCGACGCCACCGTTGGTTCGTGAGCGCCACTGCAGGCAGCTGAGATAGATGAAGATGACCCCTGCTGGTCATTCGCGGTCGGTGCCGACCAACATGGCTGCTCCCATAGGTCGCACGTGGGTGATGGCGCCAAAATCAGCGACCCCTGGTGGTCGCGCATCTCTTGCGACTCCGTCGACCGTAATGGCAGCATCCTGGCCTCGCACGTGGACGAAACCCTCGACGATGCCGACGACGAAGAACCGGGCTCCGGGGAGTCGCAGGCTGCACTGCTGTTCCTGGAAGTAAGTTTGGATCGGCATACCTTCGAATAGTGCCCCTTCTTACCGCAGGCGAAGCACAACACAGCTTTAGCGGGACATCACTGCCGAGTGTGCTTCACTCCCCCACAGAAGTAACACCGCGGGCCGCCCGAAGCTGCTGCCGTCGTCAGGCCCGAGTGTGGGCACGCCATCACGCAGCTTTTCGAACCCGAGGGACGAGGAGGGATCAGCGGCTGCTCCTGCCATGTTGTCTCCACGTGGTCTTCGGGATACAATACTAGGCTTTTGGAGGCCGTCTCCAACGTATCCGCTAGTTCTATCGACTTAGTGAGATCAAGATTACCTTGCTCCAACAGTCTGAGTCGGATATAAGATGATCTGATTCCCGCCACAAACGCATCTCGAGCGAGGTCGTTCATGTTCTGGTCTGCCGACACTGCTTTGCAGTTACAGCCCCTGGCTAGCTGTAGGAGCTCGTTCGCGTACTCTTCCGTCATTTCGCCGGGCTGCCGTCGTCGAGTGGCTAAGAGGTATCGAGCATGCATCTCGTTTGGCGGTTTAATGTAACGCTTCTTAAGAAGTTCGAGGGCCCTTGTGTAGTCGGTGGCCGCACGGATCGCGAGATATACGGTGTCGCTTACCCTCGCGTGGAGGACCCGGAGTCTGTCGTCGTCTGTGGTGACCGCTGCGGAGGCTGCAAGGTAGTCCTCAAAACATTTCAACCAGTGGTCGAAGGTGTTAGAGGCGCCCGCCGCACGTGGATCCAGTGTAAGACGTTCGGGTTTTAACATTTGCTCCATACTCTCTGTATCGTTTTCTTTTTTTTTAACGACGAGAGTTTAATTAATAGTAAATAAAATTGATGCGCGTTATCACACACGAGGCTTGAGATGCTCAAGGAAATAAAGGCTTTTATTTACTATTACAACGAAGCTACCATGTATAGTACACGATCCCAGACTGAGGGGTCCCAGACAGAGCTGTGACCTTTATACCTCTCCCAGGAGGCGGAGCCCGACTGGGATGTACTATAATAACTATAATACAGGTGTAACAGCCCAACCCTAACCCCAGCAGCAACAAGTAGAACAACCCATCCTGAACCCCAACAGCAAAATATATACATACTCGTAGTACTGGCCAGACCCTGGCTCAGTACTACCTAGTGGGAACCAACGATGGTTCACCACAGAGCCTTACATCAGTGGGAGGGAAATTATTGGAGAGGATTCTTCGAGACAGGATTTATTCCCACTTGGAAATAAGTGGACATATTAGCGAGAGGCAACATGGTTTTGTGAAGGGGAGGTCGTGTCTTACGAACTTGATCGAGTTTTTCGAGGAAGTGACGAAGATGATTGATGAGGATAGGGCAGTGGATGTTGTCCACATGGACTTCAGTAAGGCCTTTGACAAGGTCCCTCAGGGCAGACTGGTGCAGAAGGTGAAGTCGCATGGAATCAGAGGTGAGCTGGCAAAGTGGATATAAAACTGGCTCGGTCAAAGAAGACAGAGGGTATCAGTGGAAGGGTGCGTTTCTGAATGGAGGGCTGTGACAAGTGGCGTTCCTCAGGGATCAGTGCTGGGACCTTTGCTGTTTATAATATATATATATATATATAAATGATTTGGAGGAAAATGTAACTGGTTTGATTAGTAAGTTTGCGGACGACACAAATGTTGGTAGATTTGCAGATAGCGATGAGGACCATCAGAGGATACAGCAGGATATAGATCAGTTGGAGACTTGAGCAGAGAGATGGCAGATGGAGTTTAATCCGGACAAATGTGAGGTAGTGCATTTTGGAAGGTCTAATACAGACAGGAAATATACAGTAAACCTTAAGGGCAGAACCCTTAAGAGTATTGATAGGCAAAGGGAACTGGGTGTACAGGTACACAGGTCACTGAAAGTGGCAATGCAGGTGGAGAAGGTAGTCAAGAAGGCAAACGGCATGCTTGCCTTCATCGGCCAGGGCATTGGGTTTAAAAATTGGCAAGTCATGTTGCAGCTTTATAGAACCTTAGTTAGGCCGCACTTGGAATATAGTGTTCAATTCTGGTCGCCACACTACCAGAAGGATGTTGAGGCTTTGGAGAGGGTACAAAAAGGATTTACCAGGATGTTGCCTGGTATGGAGGGCATTAGCTATGAGGAGAGGTTGGAGAAACTTGGTTTCTTCTCACTGGAACGACGGAGGTTGAGGGGTAACCTGGTAGAAGTCTACGAGATTATGAGAGGCATGGACAGAGTGGAGAGTCAGAAGCTTTTTCCCAGGGTGGAAGAGTCAATTACTAGGGGGCACAGGTTTAAGGTGCAAGGGGCAAGGTTTAAAAGAGATGTACGAGGCAGATTTTTTACACAGAGAGTAGTGGGTGCCCGGAACTCTTTGCCAGGGGAGGTAGTGGAAGCGGATACGGTAGTGACTTTTAAGGTGCATCTTGACAAATACATGAATAGGATGGGAATAGAGGGATATGGTTCCCGGAAGGGTAGGGGGTTTTAGTTAACATAGAACATAGAAAAGCTACAGCACAAACAGGCCCTTCGGCCCACAAGTTGCGCCGAACAATTTCCTTACCTTCTAGGCTCATCTATAACCCTCTATCTTACTAACCTCCATAAAGGATGAGATGTGAAGGCATAGGACCCTTAAAAGGTGAAGGGGGAAAAGTTTGTGCGGAACCGTTAGAAATGGCGGAGGTGCTTAATGAATACTTTACCTCGGTATTCACGGTGGAAAGGGATCTGGGTGGTTGTACTGCTGGATTGCGGAGGACAGAAAGGATCGAGCATGTGGACATAAAGAAAGAGGATGTGTTGGAACTATTGAATGGCATCAAGGTTGGTAAGTCGCCGGGACCGGATGGGATGTACCCCAGGTTACTGTGGGAGGCGAGGGAGGAGATTGCGGAGCCTTTGGCGATGATCTTTGCATCGTCGATGGAGACGGGAGAGGTTCCGGAGGATTGGAGGATTGCGGATGTGGTCCCTATATTCAAGAAAGGGAACAGGGACAGCCCGGGAAATTACCGACCGGTGAGTCTAACCTCAGTGGTTGGTAAGTTGATGGAGAGGATCCTGAGAGACAGGATTTATGATCATCTAGAGAAGTTTAGTATGATCAAAAGTAGTCAGCACGGCTTTGTCAGGGGCAGGTCGTGCCTTACGAGCCTGGTTGAGTTCTTTGAAAATGTGACCAAGCACATTGACGAAGGAAGAGCGGTGGATGTGGTCTATATGGACTTCAGCAAAGCGTTCGATAAGGTCCCCCATGCAAGACTTCTTGAGAAAGTGAGAGGGCATGGGATCCAAGGGGCTGTTGCCTTGTGGATCCAGAACTGGCTTGCCTGCAGAAGGCAGAGAGTGGCTGTGGAGGGGTCTTTCTCTGCATGGAGGTCAGTGACCAGTGGAGTGCCCCAGGGATCTGTTCTGGGACCCTTGCTGTTTGTCATTTTCATAAATGACCTGGATGAGGAAGTGGAGGGATGGGTTGGTAAGTTTGCTGACGACACCAAGGTAGGTGGTGTTGTGGATAGTTTGGAGGGATGTCAGAAGTTGCAGCGAGACATAGATAGAATGCAAGACTGGGCGGAGAAGTGGCAGATGGACTTCAACCCGGATAAGTGTGTGGTGATCCATTTTGGCAGATCCAATGGGATGGAGCAGCAGTATAAAATGAAGGGTACCATTCTTAGCAGTGTAGAGGATCAGAAGGACCTTGGGGTCCGGGTCCATAGGACTCTTAAATCGGCCTCGCAGGTGGAGGATGCGGTCAAGAAGGCGTATGGCGTACTAGCCTTCATTAATCGAGGGATTGAGTTTAGGAGTCGGGAGATAATGCTGCAGCTTTATAGGACCCTGGTTAGACCCCACTTGGAGTACTGCGCGCAGTTCTGGTCACCTCATTACAGGAAAGATGTTGAAGCCATTGAAAGGGTGCAGAGGAGATTTACAAGGATGTTGCCTGGATTGGGGGGCATGCCTTATGAGGATAGGTTGAGGGAGCTTGGTCTCTTCTCCCTGGAGAGACGAAGGATGAGAGGTGACCTGATAGAGGTTTACAAGATGTTGAGGGGTCTGGATAGGGTGGACTCTCAGAGGCTATTTCCAAGGGCTGAAATGGTTGCTACGAGAGGACACAGGTTTAAGGTGCTGGGGGGTAGGTACAGGGGGGATGTCAGGGGTAAGTTTTTCACTCAGAGGGTGGTGGGTGAGTGGAATCGGCTGACGTCGGTGGTGGTGGAGGCAAACTCGTTGGGGTCTTTTAAGAGACTTCTGGATGAGTACATGGGATTTAATGGGATTGAGGGCTATAGATAGGCCTAGAGGTGGGGATGTGATCGGCGCAACTTGTGGGCCGAAGGGCCTGTTTGTGCTGTGACTTTCTATGTTCTATGTTCTATTAAACCTATCCAAAAGTCTCTTAAAAGACTCAAATCGAATCCGCTTCCACCACCACTACCGGCAGCCGATTCCACGCACCCACCACCCTCTGAGTGAAAAACGTACCCCTAACATCTCCTCTATACCTACTCCCCAGCACCCTAAACCTGTGGCCTCTCATGACAACCCTTTCAGCCCTGGTTAAAAGCCTCTGAGAATCCACTCTATCAATACCTCTCAACATCTTATACACCTCTATCAGGTCACCTCTCATCCTTCGCCTCTCCAAGGAGAATGGACCCAGCTCTCTCAACCTATCCTCATAAGGCATACCACTTAATCCCGGCAGCATCCTCGTAAATCTCCTCTGCACCCGTTCTATGGCTTCCACATCCTTTCTGTAATGAGGCGACCAGAACTGGGCACAGTACTCCAGCTGGGATCTGACCAGGGTCCTATGCAGCTGCAGCATTAAGTCGGGCAGTATGGTCGGTGTGGGCTTGGAGGGCCAAAGGGCCTGTTCCTGTGCTGTAATGTTCTTTGTTCTTTGTTCTATTTCGCTTCCCTTCCCCTTAGTATACCTACCATATTAGGTATCAGTTTCAGGTTTAACTTTCATGCAGGCATATTAGCAGCCCTCTATGGGCATGCCCCTTTCCTCCAATTCCGGTCCTAGCAGAGGAATGTGGAAGCAATAGCTCACCAGCAACAACACTCCTTACATTTTTTGTGTGAATAAACAAGATGTTTATGTTTTATGTTTGCGAGTGATTGTGCGTGTTTTTGTGATGAGGCTCTCTGTCATAACATGACTTCAGACTCACAGCAATGTGCCTCTTAAATGCCCTCTGAAATGGCTTAGCAAACTGATAAAAAGTTGAAAGGAGTGAAATTGGTCAAACCGTCTGTCAATGACTGACACACCGGAAACAACGGCAAACTCTGCAGTGTCGACCCTGCAAAGCCCTCAAAACGAACAGCTCGGACCTGCTGCCAAACTTGGGAGAGTTATCTCACAGATTTGTCAAGCAACTGCCTGACCTAGTCATACTCATGGAATTATAGCTTACAGATAATGTCCGAAGACACCAACATCACCATCCGGTGGGATGGGACACACCCACCAGAGTTGGCGGCACAGTCATATACAGTCAGGAGGGAGTTGCCCTGGGAGTCATCAACATCCACTCTGGATTCCATGAAGTCTCATGGCATCAGGTCAAATTTGGGTAAAGAAACCTTCTGATGATCATCATAGACCACCACCTCTCTTCAGCTGATGAATCGGTACTCATCCATGTTGAACACCACTTGGAGGAAGCACTGAGGAAGCAAGAGTGCAGAATGTATTCTGGAGGGGAGGTTCAATGTCCATCACCAAGAGTATCTCGGTAGCACCACCACAGACTGAGCTGGCCGAGTCCAAAAAGACATAGCTGCTAGACTGGGTCTGCAGAAGATGGTTGGGAACTAAGAGGGAAAAGCATACTTGACCTTATTCTCACCAACCTGCCTACCACAGATCCATGACAGTATCAGTAGAGTGAGCATGCTACTTTCAAACAGATTTAGCAATTCAAAACTGGGCAATCATGTGGCTTTATAGACCATTAGCAGCAGAACCACAATTTGTAACCTTATGATTCAGCATATCCCCCACTTCACCATTACCACAAAGTCTGAATTCAGGAGGGTATGCCAGGAACAGTGCCAAGTATAATGAAAAATGAGATGTCAACCTGGTGAAGCTACAACATAAAATTACTTGCATGCTAAACAGCATAAGCAACAAGTGTCATATTGAGCTAAGTGATCGCACAACCAATGGATCAGATCTAAGCTCTGCAGTCTGGTCACATCCAGTTGTGAATGGTAGTGATTAATTAAACAACTTACTGGAGGAGAAGGCTCCACTAACCTCTCCATCCTCAATAATGAGGGACCCCATTCCATCAGTGCAAAAGATAAGGCTGAAGCATTTGTGAAAGTCTTCAGCCAAAAGTGCTGAGTGAATGATCCATCTCAGCCTCCTCTGGAGGTCTCCAGCATCACAAATGTCAGTCTTCAGCCAATTTGATTCACTCCACGTGATATCAAGGAATGAGATGCTGCAAAGGCTATAGCCCTGATATTCCGGCAATAAAAACTGATGATTTGAGTTCCAGAACTTGCCACACCCCCAGCTTAGGAGTTCCAGTACAAATACAGCGCTGGCACCTACCCGGCAATATGGAAAATTGCACAGTAATGTCCATATAAAAAAGACAGGACAAATCCAACCTGGCCAATTACTGCCCCATCAGTATACTCTCTATCATTAGTAAAGTGATGGATGGGGTCATCAACAGTGCTATCAGCATCTACATGGCAATAGTATGCTCACTGAAGTTCAGTTTGGGTTCTGCCCGGGCCACTCAGCTCCTGACCTCAGTATAACCTTGGTTCAAACATGGACAAAAGAGCTGAACACCAGAGATGATATGAGAGTGACTGTGCTTGACATTAAGGCAGCGTTGGGCTAATTATGGCATCAAAGAGCCCTAGCTAAATGGGAGTCAATGGGAATCAGAGGGGATAAACTCCATTGGTTGGAGTCCTCGGACCAACCATCTTCAGCTGCTACAGCAATGATCTTCCTTCTATCATAAGGTCAAAAGTGAGGATATTCGCAAATGATTGCTCAATGTTAGCACCATATGACACGTCAGAAACTGAAGCAGTAAATGTCCAAACGCATAAAGACCTGAATAATATCCGAGCTTGAACTGAAAATTGGTAAGCAACATTTGCGCCACCTAAGTACCAGGCAATGACCATCTCCAACAAAAGGGAATTTAACCATCACCCCTTGACATTCAATGGCGTTACTATTGTTGAATCCATTATTAATCAAAACCCAGGGGTTACCATTGACTATAAACTCAACTGGACCAGCAATATAAATACTGTGACTACAAGAGCAGATTGGAGGCTCAGAATCCTGTGGTGAATAAGTCACCTCCCGACTCCCCAAACCCTGTCCACCATCTACAAGACACAAGTCAGGAGTGTGATAGAATACTCTCCCCTTGCCTGGATGAGTGCAATTTCAAATACAATCAAGAAGTTTGACACCAGCCAAGACAAAGCAGCCTGCTTGATTGGCACCGCACCGCCACCTTCAGTATTCGGTCCCTCCACCACAGTGGCAACAGTGTGCACCATCTTCAAGATGCACTTCAAAACTCTCCTTCAGCAGCACTTTCTAAATCCACAACCACTACCATATAGAATGACAAAACCTGGAAGTTCCCTTCAAAGCCACCCAAATTCTGACTTGGAAATATATTACTGTTCATTCACTGCCACTGGTTCAAAGTTCTGGAACTCCCTCCTAATAGCACCGTGGGTGTACCTACACCATAGGAACAGCAGCTGTTCACGAAGGCAGCTTACCACCACTTTCTCAAGTGCAATTAAAGAAGTGCAATAAATCCTGGCCTAGCCAGCGACACCCACATTCTAAGAATGAATTTTAAAAGTAAGTAAGTTCATCTAGTTTAGGTACACCAACTGGAAGGGAATTTGCCGTTGGTAGTGTTCCCATCTGTCTTTGGCCTTGTTCTTCTAGATGGTAGAAGTTGTGAGTTTGCAAAGTGCCTTCAAAGGATCCTTGTTTCAATGCATTGTGTAAATGGTGCAAACCACTGTCCCCTTGCACCAGTGGTGGAGGGAGTAATTGCTTAAAGCTGTGGAAGCCAATAAAACAGGCTACTTTGTCTTGGATGATGTTGAGCTTCTTGAGTATTGAAGGAGCTGCACTCAACTAGGCTAGTGGAAAGTATTCCATTACGTTCTTGACTTCCAGTTTCTAGATGGTGGATGAGCTTTGGAGAGACAGAAGCTGAGTTACTTGCTAAAACAGTTCCTGCTCTTATAGTCACAGGATTAATGTGGCTGATCCAGTAAGTTTCTCGTCAAAGGTAACCCCAGGATATTGTTAGTGGGGGATTCAACATGGGGCAAAGTGAGATGATTACATTCTCTCTTGTTGGATGTGGTCTTTGCCTGTCACTTGTGTGCTGTGAATGTTATTTCCCACTTACATAGAGGTCTTGCTGCATGTGAGGTTTTACTGTTCCAATGTCTGAGGAGTTGCGAATGATACTGAATGTTGTGCAATCATCAGCAAACATCCTCACTCTAATCTTATGTTGGAGGAAAGGTCACTGATGCAGTGGCTGAAGATGATTAGGCGGAGGACACTACCCTGAGGAACTCCTGCGGCAGTGCACTCAAATCTCTGAAATGGGACAAATCCATGACATTCTATTTCTGAGGCAAGAGTGCCACTACTAAGGTAAGTAAAATTTAGGGTGGAAATGCATTGTGAACACATCTTAACACCGGCTGCATCATTTTCGCAAGGTGGAGGAGGGGTTAAATATATCCCATAGTTACAAATGATAAAGTTTTCTAGCATTTAGGGCTATGTAAAGAGAATGGAAAAGTAAATAGAAAAATATCAGAGATTTGCATTTGAAGTCAGGATATTTGGTATTCACACATCTCTGGCTGTGATGCAGTCATGCAGAAGTGATGGAAAAAAAAGGTTTATCTTTTCTAGTCCCTCAGCACCAGTGTTGGAATAGAATTGGGACTAAACAATCAGAAAACCTGGCTCAGTTCCCTATCACATCTAAGAGCCTTTAGTACAGAGAGTGCTCTTCCGGGGAATCTTGTAATCCAACCTAAAATTGCCTTGCCAAAATGAGCCGTTTAAATATTATAATATAATTAAAGTGAAAAGGACTACTCGTATTTACATAGTGGCCAGAATTTTACCATCCTGCCCGTCACGGGAATCAGAGCGGGCAAGGGGCGGATCATGGAAAGGTCCATTGACCTCAAGTGGGATTTCACGGTTTCAGGACGAGTGAGGCCATAAAGTCCTGCCCAGTGTCTTTAACGAAGACAACTATACGCAGGGATAGTAATGGTGCTACCTGGGACAGTGTCTGTAAGGTATGATTCTGTGAGTAAGACTATGTCAAGCCATTGCTTGAGTAGTTATGTGATAGCTGTCTCAATTTTAGCACAAGCCCCCCAGATGTTAGTAAGGTGAACATTGCACGGTCAACATGGCTAGATTTGCCACTGTCACCTGGAATGCCCCAGTCAATCAGTTTCATTCCTTACAGGCTGCGTAGTGGTTTGATATGATTGAGTGGCTTGTTAGGCCATTTAGGGGGGTAATTATAGTCAGCTATATTGCTGTGGATTTGGAGTCACATGTAGGCCAGACCAGGTAAGCATGGCAGATTTCCTTCCCCTAAAGGACATTAGTGAACCAAATGCATTTTTACAATGGTTTCATGGGATCCATTAGATTAGCTTTGAATTACAGATTTAACTAATTGAATTCAAATTACACCATTTGCCATGGTGAGATTTGATCCTGGTGTCTCCATTAGCCTGATCCCCAGGTTATTAGTCCAATAACATTATCACTACACCATCGCTTCCCCATTTTTCCACACTGTACTCCACCTGTCACCTTCATTTAACCTGTTTATGTTACTTTCTGACGTCTTTGCATCCTCCTCACAGCTTACTTAGAAAACTTGGATCCATTACACCTCATCTAACTTATTGATATAGATTGTTGGACAGTTTTATTTTGGTAGCTTCATCATGGTGTGCAATTTTCTTTCTGCGAATGACACAGCACTGATTTTGTCTCCTACCTCACAGCAACCGTGGAGGTTAAGCTCTATTATGAAAGGAGACAATCCTATCCATACCAGTCTCATGCAACAACGCTTCCAATTCACCAGGAATCAAAAAGGACTGCATGTGCTATGAACACTTCATTACTTATTGACTTTGTTTCCTGTCTCCAAGTTGATTTGACCTCCTTTCTTTTGTAAGCTGCTGTGTTTTACCTTTAAAATTCAAACTCAAAGGATAAGAAACATATGTGGTTATATTCCTTTACATGTTGTCTCCCCCACCCCCACACGCTATTATCAAGTGCCCATACTAAGCACATCGTGGACTTGGATCTTGCTAAGAATAATTAATTATTGATAATCTCAGAAAATCCCACTGAGTTAGACACATAGAAATTATGAGCAGAAATAGGCCATTCGGCCCCTCAAGCCCGCTCTGCCATTCAATATGATCATGATTGATCCTCAATCTCAATGCCATATTCCCACTTTCTCTGCATATCCGGGGGTGGCACGGTAGCACAGTGGTTAGCACTGCTGCCTCACGGCACCAGGGACCCGGGTTCGATTCCCAGCTTGGGTCACTGTCTGTGTGGAGTTTGCATGTTCTCCCCGTGTCTGCATGGGTTTCCTCCGGGTGCTCCGGTTTCCTCCCACATTCTGAAAGATGTACTGGTCAGGTGCATTGACCCGAACAGGTGCTGGACTGTGGCGACTAAGGGGAATTTCACAGTAACTTTATTGCAGTAAGCCTTAATGTGACTAATAAATAAACTTTACTTTACCCCTTGATGCCTTTAAAATCTAGAAAATGATTTATCTCTTTCTTGAATACATTCATTGACTTGGCCTCCACAGCCTTCTGTTAGTTTTTACGACAATAGTTTCATGGTCATCATTAGACTCTTTATTCCAAATTATTTTAAATTGAATTAATATTCCACCATCTGCCATGGTAGGATTTGAATCTGGGTCCCCAGAACATTACCCTGGGTCTCTGAGTTACCAGTCCAGAACCACCACCTCAACTGAGGGTATGTCTGGTGCTGCTCCTCTCATGCCCTTTAGCACTCTGCTTTGAATTGAGGGTCCCCTAGCACTAACTTGGTGATAATGATTGATCAGGGAACACACCAAGCCCTGAGGCTACAGCCTGTGGTCATATACAACCATGATGCTGCGGATGGCCCACAGCATCCCTCGGACGCCCAGTATGAGCTATGAGATTTCTTCAAAATCTGGCATGGCGATCGTGCCACACATCAAAATGGAACTTTACCACTATGCCATTCCCTCAAACTCCCCTCTTTCCAGCACTTGGACTGCAGCAGTTTAAGAAGGCAGCTCACCACCACCTGTTCAAGGCCATAAATGATGGCCTTGCCAGGACAACTACATCCCATGTAGGAATTTTTTTAAATGGTTAGCACAACATCATATTGATGAGAACCAAATTCAAACATATTGTGGGCAATTCTCCCAGCCCGCTGCTCTGCTCTAGCAGTGCAACGGGCCGGGAGGCATCAGCGGAGGCCGTTTCACGGGCTCCCCACTGGACGCCACGGCCTCTGATTCTCTCCGGGGCAAAGATTTTTAGAGTAAGCAGCTCCTTGCTGGAAATCAGCGCAGAGCTGATTTCAATATTGAAATAGCAATTTACATATCATTAGTGGGCACGGGACTGAAGTCTCGGGGCCAGCTAGCATCTCCACCTCTCTCCCCCAGCAGGAGTGGTTCACTCCAGAGGGGTTTACTACTGCTCCCCATGAATGGGGAACAAGCGGCCCAACCCCACTGGAGAGAACAGAGGCTATGGAGGCCCCCCCCCCCCGAGGAGGTCGCGGGTTAGGGGGGATGGCCCCTGGGCACTCTCCAAGGAGCAAACTTGGATGCGCAGTGGCTGGCTCAATGCTATGCTGCCTCAGTGGGAATAGGCCATGCCCCTGATTTTCAGAGGGAATTCCACTAGGGCACTCTGCAGTGCTCAGAGTGTGGAAAATTCATTCTGAAAATCCCGCCAGAAAAACCAGCAGGAGTTACTCCCGTTTTCACGCGAACTGGGGACCCTGAATTGTTTTAAGAGAATCCCGGCCATTATCTCGCTGTTTTAGGGCTTATATCAGAAAACATATCTAAGTATTATTTTGCCTGGAAGAATGTTTTACTCTTTTGTTGGTTCACTGATCAAGGAAAATCCAATAAAAGATTAAATAAACCCTCAATTTTTTTCAATATAATTTCACAATTACTTCTTTTACATAAAAAGACCATTTTGTTTTAAATGATCTATGAATGTAATGGGTAGGAATTAATTTTAATAAAAACTCTTGTATGAAACTCCATCCATCACCAAACGCAATAAAACCAGAGACGGAAAGATACATTTGAACCAACTTTCTGACGAAGCAACAATGACTACACTTCAAAGCAATACATTGCCTGTGATATTTTGAGGATATGAAAAGCATCATATAAATTGACGTAACTTTTGTTTATGATAACAGACAAAGATGCTGGAAATAGACAAGAGCTGGAAACTTTCAGCAGGTCAGGTAGCCTCAGTTGAGAGAGGGAGGTGGATTAATATTTCAGGTTGATTGACCTGATGTTTACCTACCTTACTGTCTCAGCAGATATTGTCTGACCTTTTGAGCATTTCTAACATTTTCTACTTTAATTTCAGATTTCCAGCAGCTACAGTATTTTGCATTTTTACCTTTCCTTTCTTTAGAAATTAGTGTTGCATTATTATCATGATATAATACCATGGGCTTATTTACTGTACAAGACACAAGGCCCCAAATCAGGTAAACACATTATGGCTTCATTTATTAAGACTAGGCACATAAGAACAATTATATATTGGAATAAAGCTTAAAAACATTGGATCCATGTGTGTGCTCCATGCAAAAGTGAAACTCAGAATGGATCACGTGACACATTTCCCTTCTCATTATGTCATGTTGATATCCTTGAAAGACATATTATAAAAGTTACTGCTGAAAAAGCACTTGGGTGTCAATCTTCACCCCCTCTTTACTAACAAAACTAATGCATGGATCGCAGCACGTTGGTCAGCAAAAGCCAAGTCAGTTGTTTTGATTGATGTGAGATTGGTCATTTGTTAATGAGAATCTTGACACATTCCCTGGCAGTTTGTGATCCTACTCAGCCGAATTCACAGAAAAACTGGAGTAACTCCTGCTGGTTTTTTTAGTGGGATTTTCAAAATGAAGCTCCCACACTCTGAGCACTGCAGAGTGCCTCAGGGAGAATCACACTGAAAATCAGAGGGTGGGGCTTATTCCCACTGGAGAGGCCGGCAGCATAGCGCTGAGCGGGCACTGCGCTGGCACCGTTCTGTCAGCACGGTCGTCGGCGCATGAGCATTGGTCCCACACTGCTGCCTTCCCGATCATTGGCTAGCCCCTCCCATCCCCCACCCTCGATTGCTGGCCTCCCAGATGTCTAACAATGACCCAATCCCCCACCCCACAAGTCCCGATCTCCCCAACCCCCCACCCGACAGTTACGACCCTACCCCCCCGGCAGTCCTGATTCCCCCCACCCCTTTCCCCCACTCCACTCCTTTCGCCAACCAATGATCAGCCCCTTCCCCCCCCTTCTGCCACTGATTCTGACTGCTGAGTGGCAGCAGGATCCCCACCCCACCGATCGCCCCCCCACATAGGCCCTGCCCCCTCTGGTCCCACCCCTTGGCACTGCAGTCCCAGGCCCACTAATGATATTACAATGAGAATTCAAATATGGAAATCAACTCCGCGCTGGAAATCTGGGCCCCAGAAACAAGCAGAGTCCGTGGCGCCCAGCGGGGAGCCCGCTAAACGGCCTCTGCTGATGTCTCCCGGCCTGTAGTACTGCTAGAGCAGTGCAATGGCTGGGAGAATCACCCCATGGCATCAGTTGATTCACAGAGCTTGAGAGATCCACAGGGGTGCGGAGTGGATGAGAAAGTGCTGTCTTAGAGGAAGCTGTCAAGGAGTTCTAAACATTGCTACTCAGATCTCAGTGGTACTCTTCTGAAAATAAGTATGCTTGAGGAGTGTAAGACCCCCTGGTAAATAGCCAATGAAATGTGGTACAGGAGCAACAACATCAGATATGCTTTGAGCTTCTTACTGGAACCATGAAGCGTATGTCAGTTTCATTGCAATCTACAGTGGATCTCCAGCAAACTAGCTTCCACCACCACAGAAACACAGACCTTTTCTTTTCTTTTTTTTAAGCTCTGGAGGCATTACGAACACAATAGAGTGCCGCATGCATTTTGATTTCGAGACCCATAGTAAATGTTGTGTCTCACGGTTTTCAGGATCTGACTTTAGATCAAACACGCTACAGACCACAGGAGCCATTGGTCCAAGGTCCAAATGATTGATGACTCCTGGAGTCTATCTGGCTTGTCCTGCCCTTTTTCATCATAATAGCACATATCAAGCCTTAGGCCTTGAAACACCATACCAACAGAATATGGAAGCTGACAAGAAGATTTCCAGAGGGACACATCAGTTCCATGACTCTTGTGTATGCCATGAAGACCCTCAGGTGGCACAGGAAATGAATTCTAGAATAAGTGATTTAAAGTTGCATGTAGGCATCCTGGAAAAGTGTAGTGCAAGCAAAGAATAGGGTGATGGGGTGCATTTTGTATTAAAATAGTCTGTTCACCAACAAAGCATTGTGTTATTCATAGAGATTTCTATCAACTCTTCAGGATGAAGGAGCTGAGGCAGCGTTAGAGAATACCAATTCTGGGGAACATAAACTTAAAATAAGAAATACGGTCATACAATAAAAATAGATTAATGTAAATCCTGAATTCAACGATGCATAATAAAATCTTTCAAATCACATGTGTGGAATTGTTTACTGTGCTTTAAGAAAATAAATTATTTATTAAATTCTCTGGAGATCATCTCCGAGTTTGCATTGCCAGTGGCAGCTTCACTTCCCAAATGCGCATATGGGGTGATGATGGGAAAGCTATTAAGTATATTCTATTTGTGACATACTTTGCAATTATTCTTGTAAAAGTCTGCTGTTTATGCATAGCTCAAAATCAATTTTAACAGAAAGCATTTCTTTCACCTTCCACAAAATTACTCAAAGTAACAATCAAAACCTATCATTTTCTTATCATCCCTGATCTTATTATGGGTAACTGAAATGACACCCTGGCTTTGACAGAAACCTGGTTCATAGAAGGTGACATTTCTCAGCCTTCCTAACTGGCTATATTTAACTCATCCAAATCACCATAACAAAAGTCTGGCTGCTCTCACTGTAACTCCTCCAGCACTTTCTCCTCCTTCATGAACCATACCAAATTCTACCCATATCTCTCTCAAATGTTATATCATCCCAAGATCCACTTCCAAGTTTCTCACTAAGTCATCCTATCTTATTTTCTCCCCTAGCCTCTGTATTGAGCAACCCTCATATTTTGTGCACTCTTCGGACATTCATTAGGCTTTTCATTGTTTTTGGCCCTGGTAATTTCTGGATTTGAATGCATTTCAACACAGATAAAAAGAAACACGTCATTAATTGCAGTTGAGAAATGCTGGTGATTTATAACACTCATTGCCCATCCAGCAAATGGTACTGAATTGTTTGATTTAAATCTGAAGTGATATGGCAATATTTTATTAGAATATGGAAGTTGACTGGGTGCAGTGAAGAAAGCAAGTTGCTGAGTGCGGTGAATGATTAACAACACCTGAGCTCCTTGCAGCTGAACTATGATGCTTCAAGAACTCCCTCAAGTCGCCTGAAGGTTAGTTTGCAAGATTGTACGTGTAGCATAAGATTTCCCAGTGGCTTATCTACTATTACGTCTAGAGTGAGATCCTACAGAGGGTCCTTTGGGTGACTATTTCTAAAGTTCCTCAAGGTTCATTGCAAACTTGGTAAATATAGAAAAGTTCAGAGTTTTAGAAAAACGCAATATTCTACATAATTGAAATATCACCAGATTCTCCTGCAAACTTGGCACATTGTAATGATGCACCCACATCTTTAGAACTCTTGAGTCTTGCAAATGTAAGAGGAAACTATTGAATCACTATTAATTATGCTACTCCATACTTCCTGGGATTTTTGCACTGCTCAGGCTGTTATGCAAGCGGAAATAGAAGGTAATTAACATAACTCTGTTCTCTCAATAAAATCATTGGAAATTGCCATTTTTCCACATTTAAGAAGATTTTTATGCCACATCGGCTCAAATAAATGGTTCTGGTGACCTGAGTATTGACTTTTTTTTCACTTTAACACTTTTATTCTGAAATAACACCAAAGTAAGTTTGAGTTTTTAAAGGCTTTGGGTGGGATTTCTTGGCCCCACCAGCTGTTGGGATTGTCCAGTCCTTCCGAAAGTCAATGCGATCTTGGCTGGGCCACTGAATCTTCCATGGCAGGTCCGCTATGATGGGACCAGAAAATTCTGACCTTTGCTTCCTGTTAGAGTGCAAAGGTATCACAATCAAAGATACCAGCATCAAAATTGTGTTGATCTGACTGAAACTAAATATTCATAAAAGCTCACAAGGTCAGTTTCACCTACTGAAGAGCATTCATCAGCTCTTTTAGAGTTCAAACTAAAAACTAATTTCAGGTAGTCTCATTTAATGGCTGATCTGCATTCACTTGTTTTATTCTTAAATTAGGATTTCAATAATTCAAATGAAATGCAAAATTAAGACTACACAGATGGAATGCAGCATGAGCAATTTCACAAATTTATCTTTTCTTTTACAAGGATTATCAAAGCTGAAGTAGCCTAATAAAAATTACAACCCAAGGTTGCAATTGATATATAAAAAAACAACCTAATCATCAACGTGTTTAACTTCCAATGTAAACCTGTAGGCCCTGTTCTGCTTCAAGAGAATTCTGCATTCATTGAGGGCTATTAAGTCCTTTTTTGTTTCTCTTTCATAAAACTAAATCCCTTTATTGGTAATTGGCTGCACCTATTCGGATTTACTATTCTCCTCCTGGTATTGATCCAACTCAGTTTTCTATTTTGCCACTGGACAATTGGGAAGTACAATGGTCTAAACAATGTTGGCAAAAACACACATGCAAGAAAATTAGAGCCATCATTTTAAAACTATTTTTCATTAGCTTTGTATATGTGTAGATGGTAGTGTACAAAATAGCTTTTTGCAGTTTTATATTTATACTATTTTTGAAAATGATATAGCGACCTGAACATTATGTATTTTAAATTATGTATTTCATTTGCCACTGAGATTTGATCTGGTTGCTTAATTAAATTCTTTTTTTTTTTAATTACCCTTATCCAAATGCTTTTAGTTTCTTCCATGCAACAAGGTAAGTATAGATGATAAAAGCCAGTCAACCTATCTTAGCTCATCATTGAGAAAAACCTTTAGTTGCTCCAAATCAGCATGCAACTACTTCTTAACAATTTTCAGAGCTTTTGTTTCCACAATCCCGTAAGGACATTTCATATTGTTGATTATTATATGTATGAAGCACCTCCTGACACCAGTCCTGAACTCACTGTCACTACATTTAGCTTTGCATCATTTCTGGTCAATAGTAACAGGCGCTGGAGTGTGGCGACTCGGGGATTTTCACAGTAATTTCATTGCAGTGTTAATGTAAGCCTACTTGCGGCACTAATAAATAAAAAAACAAACCTTCCTTGGCCATCAAGATCTAAACCTACCATAGCTTCTGGCTCAGAGTCAGGGATGCTACCACTGTGCCACAAGACCTCCACATTTAAACAGTTGCCTTTAATTTGGAAAGTGTAAAGCATTTTCATACATTGTTTGTGTTGTTCTGAAATTTTTTTTTCAGAATGTGTCTACAATAGTAGTTTTCTCTTGTAGTCATTTTACCACTTTTTACGAGAATTAGTGAACAGAGGAAACTATAACCCATACTATTTTTTCAAGCCTACATCTCTGCTGGATAAATATCAAATTCTGTATTTGGGGTGATGAAGTAAAGAAACACAATACATCTTCACCTCTGTGTCTTGTATTCTCACACAGGTAAAATGAAAACATTACATGAATGTCTAATTGCATTATATGTTGACATATGAATGATATTTCAGCTGTTTCAGTTATGGGCAGTTTGTAATTTTCAGATGGAGGAGTTTTTTTTCAATGTCTGTTGGTTTGGTGGCAGGTTGAGTGGTAGGCAACAGGAAGTGGGATTTTACGGCCTTGCTCGAACAAGAATCGAAATTACTGCCTGAGGTCAACGGACATTTCCGTTGTCCGCCCCTCGCCCGCTCTGATTCCGTGGCGGGCGAGGTAGTAGAGTTCCGGTGATAATGTATCTCATGTAGATGATCTTTGATAATGTATTGGGAGATTGGCAAGTCAAGTGGTTGATTGAAAGTGGGCCAGTGATCCATTATACAAGATGCAAATGAAATCTCTCCCAAAGGCTCTTCCAAATGTATTAGAATTTATCGTAAATTGGACCTGTTTGAGTCCATGCTCATTCAATTCTTTTTTCAAGGGTGAGATTTATTTTCTTATGTTATGCGAGAGGATGGACTTGTGCTGATGTTCTATGAAGTGCCCGTGGACACCCTGAGTAACATTTCCTTCCTCATCTCATAAAATAATTATTTCTACCCTGTATCTTCCCATGGTTCCATAACTGAGGATGGTTATTCAGTGTATGAGCATGAATCCTTATCCTACCCTTGTATGACAAATAATGACTGAGGTACCATTGCTGCCCCCTTTTATTTCTAATTTACTTTTATGTTAAATATGGGTTTGTAAGATGAATATCGGTCCAATTCATTGAACAATAAACTGGCTATCTTTCCAATCCACTGTATTGGCTAAAATATAATGGACTCAAGGCTGAGATACAGGAATAAATGTTGGACATGGTATGATTGAATTTAAGAACCCAATGTTAGACAAAATTCACGAACCAATCCAAGAACATGATCTTCATTTTACCAGGACTAAGTTCCAGTATAATTTAATTTAATGAAAAATAAAGTTGAAGCAGAAAAGTTCTTAAGCAATTTAAAACCAGTTTGAACTTTAAATATCCTATGGATTAAAAGCTTGCAGCAGATCTGTGAAGGCACCAGAACTTATTAAATTGATGGAAAATTAGTTTCACCATAGATATTGCAAGGGTAATGTGGAAATAGTTTACTGTTAAATTTGCTGTTGGGCACTTGGTGTTCCAGTTGGAATATAAAATCCACTTGTTCACAGATGCGAATAAAGAGCATAGCTTTGGGAGTAGAATGGATAAAGGAAAAGCTTAGATATGCAGATTTCTATGATATAAAAAGTACAATACAAAAATGCAGCCATATTTAAAACAGATGGGAAAAAGAAGTTGAAGCTTTGATAATATAGCATACCAGTCAAAAGTAAAATGGTCCATTGGGGATCTGGCTGCACAAGATAACTGTGTTTTTGTGACCGTCTGTCATACTTGAGATCATTAAAACATTTAAATTTGACTTTTAAAATATGGAATAGAGTATTGATATTTGTTGCACGAATGTGCATTTTATTTTATACAGGAGTAAATGCGCATGAAAGATGTAATAAATGTTAATTTTTGTTTGTTTAGTGGCCAATTTTCACTCAAATTTGAGTATTCTTTTGTTGTACGAGTGTCATAATAAATAAACAACAGAATTAAGTTTTAATGTAGAAGTAATGCAATATTGAGCATTATTTTACCCAAATAGATATACTCTCAGTGGATAAAGGGTGAGGGTTGGTGTCTTGGGGGGGTGGGGTGGGGGGGGGGGGGGGGGGGGGGAACAGCAGGAACTCAAGAACCTGATTGTTATAACAGTGGGCTTTGCTGTCACTCTTTAACTCAGCGATAGCATTATCATTGCATTTCCAAGTTTCCCAGCCAATTACAGAGTGTGGGCATGACAAGTACGCATACTTCATCAAAGGAAGGATCTCTAATTAAAGGGACCTTTAAAGGAGTCAGAATGGCCACATCTAACATTGACTCCTAAGGCTTCAGAACCCGTAGGAATTAAGAGGAAACTTGGGAAGGCTGCCATGTAGGTCTCTAACTTTCCCCTGGAGATTGTGCTATGAGATCTGAGGAACCAATTAGGCAGAGGCACACTGTAGCTAATAAGTGTTCATAGGTGACATAGAGGTAACTCTATAAACACTGGAGCACTTGTGGGGAGTTACCTAACAGGGTGTGTGAGGGTGAAAGATGGAAATGGGGAGTTACCTAAAATTGGCCCTGAACTATCATCCTCCCGTTTGCTGGCCAGCTCGATCACTGGCCAGCCAGGGACCCTTGCAGTGCTGCCCCTCCATAACCACCCCCCCCCCCCCCACAGCCCAATCGCGGCCCCCCTGTCCAATTGCCGGCCAGTCCTGACCTTCCCCCCCGTCCCAGAGTGCCCAATCTCCAGCCCCCACCCCACCCCCCCAGCAGTGACAATCCAGCAGACCACCCACCCCCCCCCCCTCCCCCCACTGGAGGCAGACAGACACCGGACCGATCCCCATGCAGAGTGGCAGCGGGGGCCCCCCCATGCCCACCGATTGCCCCTAACCCTTATCCCCACCCCTAGGCCCCACCCCAATAGGCCCTACCTCCTTGGCATTGCCCCATGCCCAATGGGCAGTGCCAGGTTGCCCCTGGTCATATTGCTTGCCCGTTGGGCAGTGCTGGGGGCACAGACTGGCGCTCCCAGGATGCCCATGCTCAGAGGGCATCTCCCCCAATGCTCGACCCCCTGGGGGGGCCCCAGTTCCCCCCTTTCATTCCAGCGGGGTCTCCCGCTACTTCCCTGAATGTGGAGAGCTAGTCTGAAGTCCACCGGAGTGAAAATGTACTGGTGGGGTGGGAGATGCTATTGGGCCCAGAGACTTCAGTCCCGGGCCTGCTAATCACATTGAAATAACACGAAAACAGACTTAAATCACTCACATGCTGCTCCCGCCAGTTTTCAGCGTGGTCCTGACTACGCTGGATATCTGGTGCTTGGAGATGCGCGCGCGGCGGGAACGCATGCGCGACTCCCACAAATCGGCCCACACGCGATTCTCGCGGCCCGTTGATTTGGGAGAACCGCCCCCATAGTGTGCACCCTGATGGAGGGCCATCCCCAGCATCACATTTTGCATCAGCACGTGCTACCTGTAGGTGTTAAAATTACCAAGGCAATGAATTTCTTTGCCTCTAAGTTCTTCCAAGGGGCAGCAGCTGACCTCCGTGGCATCTCACAGTCAACTGCCTGTCACAGCATACAAGAGGTGACAGATGCTCTGTTTGAGATGGCATCAGATTACACTGAGTTCAAGACCAATGGGACCACACAGGCACATGGACAACTGGACTCCCTCAGGTGCGGGGGTTGTCAACTGCACCCGTTGGCCACCAAGGCACCACAGGGCAGCCAGGGGCCCATGTTAACATGAAGGAATTCCACTCTCTCAATGCTCAATTGGTGCGTGACTACCAAAAGTGTTTCCTCCAGGTTTGTGCAAAGTATCAGGGCAGTTGCATGACTCCTTAAACCTGATGCAATCACAGGTGCTGCAGCTGTTCATTTCACCATTGAGAGTAGATGGACAGCAACTAGAGGACAAGAGATATCCATTGAAGAGATCGCTGCTGACACCTATATGCAACCCTTTGATGAAGGCACAGGTATACTATAACTGTTGCCACCTCAGCACAAGAATCACATTGAACAGCTCATTGGACTACTCAAGATGTGATTCTGGTCTCTTGACCAGATCGGTGGTGGGAGTTGGATGGTCCTCCCTCAAGATCATCTCAAATTGTTGACATCAGCTGCGCTCTTCATGACATAGTCCTCCAGAAGAGAGGTTTTTAACCACAATACAGATGTGGGATACCTTCGAGGAGGAGGAGGGTGACCAAGCCTGAGGACATTGATTGGGGTACACAGGAGAAGGCTGATGAGTACGCACACAGAGATTCTGGATACCTACAGGCCTGCCTCTGAACCTGTGTCACTGTTAGGGGAATGGAAGAATCAGGCTCCAGCTTGGCCCATAGCTTTTGGTCCATCCTTTCCAGTATGGAAGCGGTGACAAGCTTCATGACAGCACTTGCAGGCCAGGCATGTCTGATGGCCAATGTCTCAGCTTCTAATACCGTGTAGCCAAATGCCACCTGATTCTGAATTGTACAGTGGAAGCTCAGACCGAGGTCGTGAGATCTAAGCAGATAGCCCTGCAAGCTCACTTGGTGTTATGCAGGCTCCGATAGTTACTATTGTGGTAGGTCACAATCTGCTGTCATGTTGAGGAGCCTGATATAAACCTTAAAGGATCTATCTCTAAGCCATCCATACGAAGTAAGACAATTAGAGTTCTGGTTGAACTTAAGTATCTAAAGTTTATTATTAACAACAATTATACACTGCTATGCACAGGCCTTGATCTGGCCTAGATCTAGATTCTGACAGTTACATAGGCTGATTACTTGATTATATGCCTGACAGGGCAGCATGGTTACACAGTGGCTAGCACTGCAGCCTCACAGTGCCGGGGACCCAGGTTCAATACTGGTGTTGGGTGTCTGTATGGCGTTTGCATGCTCTCCCCATGTCTACATTTGTTTCCTTCGGGTGCTCCGGTTTCCTCCTATAGTCCAAAGATGTGCAAGGTAGGTGGATTGGCCATGGTAAATTGCCCCTTTGTGTCCCAAGATGTGT